>NC_056728.1:1438320721-1438435721 GCF_019279795.1 Protopterus annectens | reverse complement strand
TTTTTTTTTAGGTGAGAGTGGAATGTGAAGTACAGGAAGTAGGTATATTTGGGGAGGTAGGTTGGGGAGGTTAACAGACAAGACAAACAAGACGCATACAGGGGCGGAGTATGATACATGTGGGGGGTAAACACAAATGACGGGGACGGATGTTTGTATATCGCAAGCCCATGAGCCCACAGATGGCAACAGTGGAACTGAAATCCCCACCCATATGCAGTTACCACTCCTCCTTCACAGCCCAGGCTGGGGCTGTGCTGGGGGCTGGATAGGATGGGCAGGCACCCGTGAGTTGCGCCACCCTCGCCTCAAGCTGGCATAGGGGATCAGTCACAGAAAGCCTGATCTCACTACGCACCACAGACCAGACCCTATGTAGGGTGAGTGGAGGCTTTCCTCCGGCTGCACTTGCAAAAAGGGGATGAGCCCCATCCCCTGCAGCGCTTCCACCCAAAGGTGGCACAGGGCCACCGGAGGAGGAGGTCCCGGCCTGGGCACTGGTGCCAGGTGCACTCGCCAGCTGAGGTGGGAGAGGTGGGTCCGCTGGAGCCCGCCTTCCTTGTTGTCCTATGTTTAGCAGTATTTTATGGCATTTTGGGTTAGTAACAAACAGCACCATTCAAAATTAGTTGTAACAGCATGCATCAGTATTCCCATTAGCCAAACACCCATGAATTCCGAACATTGAGCAGCAAGCATAACACATGCATATTTAGAACAACAGTGCACATTCCAACAGCATGCAGGGTTGATTGGTGGCAACAGGCCATCAGGTTTGGATATGTGAACAGGGCACATGCATCAATGTACATGCAGATATGTATAAACCAACAGGACAAATGTCCATGGGAATTAATTGTGAATACACATACCCAGTTTGGTGTGGAATGGAATAATTTGTGAAAATGGGGTAGGGTGGAGAATTATTACATTAACAACTTAAACTACCTATACATATACTGTACATTCCTAGTAGATGCAGATACATATCCCCTTCATGTATTAGTACAGTTTCCTGTACATAACCTTAGGAATGTTGGTGATGGGGATGTTACTGCTACATTAATATACGTTCCATTTTTATTCATATATGTTCATATCTGGCTGTTTTCAGGTACAGCATCCTGCTACATTTGATTTATATGGGTCTAGACAACTGTGGATGTTCAGCATTTCGTACAACCATACTATTTACATAATGCAAGGGTACAGCAACATATACAATTTGTGGGACGGACACAGTCCATGTTCTGTATTTTATTTAACACATTACACTCTTTGGTTGTGGCTGTCTCATTCATTTCATAATGTAGTGACTGCAGTATACCTTTATTCCAGACTTATTACAGATTTTTTGGTGGCTTCAAAATGTCTTTCTCACACTCTCTCAATTATTTTATATTTACATTTCAGACTGGTTCTTAATTCTAGGCTTTATTAACATTTATTACAGGTTTAAAACAACCCTTTCCAGCTGACTCACTTATTTCATATGGCAGAATTTACAAGTATGTATTTGACACTTGTCTATCCTTTGTTGATTGATTACCACTCATTTTCTGGCTGCAGCAGGTATCTGATATTACAATGCAGGTGAACACTTCTATTTGAGACTCGTTTAATCTTTATTACTGGATTGCATGACACTATTTTCCAGGCTGCATTACTTATCTAATCTTACAATACTAGCAGAATCTTTCTTCTAGGCTTATTTGACCTTTATTAGTGGGTTACAACACTGAACTCTTTTACAATCTGTCTCACTTATATTCTGTGACAATACCAGCTAAATAATTACTAACCTGCCTGGTGGCGCAACCTCAGCAGCCTATCAGCATAGGCTCGCTGATTCGCAGAACAAACACCTGCAGCTGTAATATAAAGAAAGTAATATTGGAACATACGTCTCCATACTATAGGCTAGGATAGCATTTCTTACATACTTAATTACATGGATACTTAGTAGTGGGGCGTTGGGCATTTGGCAGGCCTCCTGGATCCAACAGTTCAGTTGGTCCTCCTTCCATTGCTTCAGGTCCGCATGATGGTGACGGACCTGTTCACCAGTCCTTGGAATGCCTGTGGCACTGATGAGATCATGTGCCAACCGGTTCCACACCTCTGCCTTGTACGCACCCCAGTGAACCTGGCCTTGCATGAGTTGTGCTTCATGATCATGGACTAGGAGTCAAGCCATATATTTTGACTCCTCAACACCCCACCTTTGTGCTCTAAAGCAACTTTCCTCTCCTACACCTGCCATCCTGACTGCAAATGGGTACCACAATCAGTTATGCTGTGAATTCCCACCTATGGGGCTTATATATGCCTGTTTTCCCGCACTTATCTGTGATTGGCCATTTTGAATATTTATCAGCTTGAAAAAACCTGCTTTGTCATGCTTCTATTTCCATTCATTCCTATATATATATATATGCTAAAACTGCATTTCTCAGTACAACTGTCATGGCTTAGTGGTAAAGTACTTTGACTGTGGTGCACAGTATCCCAGGTTCGACCCTGGGCATTGTTTTTTTTATTTTACTACTGTCTAGACAGGCTGGGAGGTGTGTCTGTGTGAAGGCGGCTTTGATACAGCTTGCCCAATATTGCCCGATGGTAAGCTGGTTGGCACGCTGCGCAGCTTCGCGCAAACGGCTTACGCTGGGTAATGCATTATTTAGCTATGAGCACTCATATTACGCTGGGTGAAGAACTGGCACTCATTTTAAGCGTGTTAAAGCACTGCTCAACACCGGGCACTCATATTAAACCTGTTAAACCGCTGCTCACCTGTGGGCACTAATATTAAGCTTGTTAAAGCGCTGCTGACCTATGGGCTCTCATATTAAGCTTGTTAAAGTGCTGCTCACCTACAGGCACCCATATTCAGCTTGCTAAAGCCTTGCTAAGCTATGGGCAATTATGATCCTTTTTTATATTTTATTATGTCGGATTTCTTCAAAAATACATGGCCCACTTCATTACATTTTACTTAAAATATAATTTTATATATATATATATATATATATATATATATATATATATATATATATATATATATATATATAAGTCAGGGGATTGTTTCATGCTTATTTAAATAAAAATGGAAAATGATGTTGTGGGGGCTCGGACCATGACTAACTCCTCTTTGGCCAACGTTTCTACTGCTACACTATTGCTACTTGGCTTAATTTGCATATTTAGATCTTATATGCTTTTCAATGTCTGCTAACTGTGGCTGAGTGGAGGGCATATCCGTGCAAACAAGCGCAACTATGGGCAAACATTTTGGAAATTATAAAAAAAAATTAAACTGCTATTTTTACGTTTTACATTACAGTTGGGTTTATAGTCTGTGAGAGCATGTGTGGTGTTGTGTTCCTTGACATTTCAATGGACTCGCTCATGGGTCTTTACTTTCAGGACTCTGACTCTTCAGGGGGCGTGTCCCTTTGCAGAACTCGGCATTCAGACATGCCCCCTACTTTCCTACATGGACCGTGTTAGCCTAGGGTATGATTCAGCATGCCCTCATGAATATGCATGGCATGCTGACGTCATACCGTTAGACTGCAGCCTCCATGTAAGACATATTAACTTTTACAAGGAGGTTTCGTGAATCCGGCCTAATGTGTTTGCTTTTGTTTCATTTTGGGTTCCTTACACTTTGCAATGACTTAAGTTCATCTCATGATGGACAGAATTTTGGCACACAGCTTAATCATTTAGGTGTTAGTTGTATCAGTGTACAGAGGAAGGGTTTGCATTGTTTACTTCTATATTATAAAATGGTGTCAGTGGTAGCATATCTGAAATGCTCATGACTCTCTGAATAGTTGGCCGTAGATGCAGTTGGACCATATCTTTCTTTTCTTGATGTACTTCATCACTTGGTTTTCTGTTGTGTATTGCAGAACAGTTTCTTCAAATGCACAGAGTTAATGTCGGGTTGCTTGGGAGTTTCAGTTGGGTATGCATGAGGTGATGGCCTGCTGCTGTAGGAGTGAAGGCAAGAGGTTGTTTTGAGTTGGTGGGTCTTGTTGGCTTCATGCAGTGGGACATGTGGGGTGGCACAGCATGAAGGTGGACATTGTGTTTTCAGCAGTGCAGATTTGGGTTGGTTTGTTCATACAGTGCAAGACAGGATCTGCCTGTCAAGCAAGGCATAGTCTAGAAAATTAAGTTATCTCCATAGGGTTTCTTAATGTTCCTGCTTCTTGGTGGTAAAGACTCTGCTCATTTCCCCCTGCTAATTACTCAGCTAACAGAGTCCTGTTGGGATTCCAGGCTTAGTGAACGTTTGTTAATTTGCTTTAGTTGTGACATTTGAGTCAGTACAAACTCACCACAGATTGTTTATTAATGGAGCTCCTGCTCAGTTAAACAGTGCAATAGGACCTTGGTATTTCAGGGAACTCTTTTATTTAGACAGCTAACATGATTACATCTTTTCTATTTATGGTTTGTCGGGTTTTCTTTTATTCTAGGAGGTTGTGAGATATAGTAGACATGGGACTCTGAGTGTGGGCAGTGAGATGAGGCTGCCACTTGCCTTTCAGTGGTCCAGAAGTTAATGGAATATCTAGTTGTTGCTTCATGTTTGGTCCTTTTGTGAGTCATGGCTTTAGCAGGTGGGTGACTAATCACTGATGGCTGGGTCGATAGAGAAATGATAGTCATTTGGGTTTTGGGCTTCAGGCCCATAGGAGGAGTCATGTTATGCTGAGTGTAAGTCTGTCAACTGGCTGGGTTGTGGAAGCAAGGTGTGGTTTTCTCTCCTAGTGGATGGACATCATCTTTCCTCTGAATGGAGTATGGCTGTGAAGGGGGGGGGCCCATGACTAATGGCCATTGTGAACATGTGTGCGGTTGCGGAGGATTTTAGTAATATGAATATTCTAGGTACAGTTGGCTAAGCAGTTGCCTTGGATTAGGCTGTTTTTACGAGCAGCAAGGCACCTGCAGGCAAATAATGGCAATCACTTGAGTTCAGAAGACATATCCTTAATAAAATGCATGCTCAATCAAAACCTGTTCAGTTAATTTTCTGAGCTTGTATGAGCAACAGTGTTCTTTTTCAGAATTTTGCAGAATGTCCAGTTTTGCTTTTACTCAGACTTTGGTCCATTTTCATAATGTTGTGGTTTATGGCAAACTATTGGCAACTTATGTTGGGAGATAATGACAGACATTTCAGTTTCAGACTTCATGCCCTTCAAAAATTCAAGCCAAAGCAGAAACCTGATACTTTATCAACTTTTAAGTTTGCAAGACCAATGTTTTTATGTGTCCCTCTTGTGGGCTTGTACCTCACTTTTAATTATGGGGGCTCCACTTGTTCTGGTCCATCATCTAAGTGTGTCCACTGATGGGTGTGCGGCATGCTAGCGTGATGTAGTAGCTTTATGTTGTGGTGTGGCATGATGTGTTATTCATTGGTGAAGGTGTAAGGAGATGCAAGGCAGTAAAATATTCCCAATTATAAGCCAAGATTTTATCAATATAATATACTTATAGAAACAGGAATGCATGTGCAGGGGCCAGTCTCACATGCGCAGACACCCTCCATCAAGGAACAACATTGTCTGCTTGTTACGCATGTGTTGTAACTGTTATTTAATTTAAGAAGGACAATGCTGTATTTTGACTAAATCTCTCCCAAAACTGGTGACTTTTGTTTTGGAGAAAATGTGGTGAAATACATTTAATAAATAAAGAGAGTAATTTATAGTTGTAGACTTTTCTTCCAGAAACGTGTATTAATCCACATTCTCTTATTCTGTCAATATGAAATAATTACTAAAAGTGGCTATAGCCATTTCTGGATTTGTTCCTGGTTCTGTTAAGATTTGTCTCTGACACATTGAGAGATTTACATATAGAACTGAATGAAAATTACAGGAAAAAAATGTTGGTTTTGTGAAGTTGCCCATGTTGTGGGCTTCACGTTATGCAGTTTACATAACCCAGACAGCTGTAAAGATTAAAGTGTGTGTGAGTAAAGGGGAAGATATTGTGAACTTCACATTATGTTGTCTGATTTTGCCAGGCCTGTATTTTCTGAGCTATGGCTGGCAAGCACTTAGCAGTAAGGGGACATTGCTTCTGCCCAGCATATCTCTCATCTGTCCAAACTTTGCAGAATGTCCAGATTTTGCCTCATATTTTGATCTATTCTTCATAAATTACTGGTTTTCTGGCAAATCACTGGAGTGAGCTGAGGACTGAGTACTAAAGAATGACTTACATTTGAGTTTCAGCAAATTCTTCAGAAAATGTAAGTTAATAAAAACCCTATTACCCTAGCAACATTCTAAGTTTACAAGAGCAATATTTAAATTTGTCCCTAATTTTGGGCCTTTGTTAACCCATTTTGTCGGCTTTGTCCGGAAGTCTTGTATTAAAAGGTGAGATGTATGCTGCCCAGATGTAGCAGAATAATTTAGGTTGTTCTTTAAACTGGGGAAGGTTCTCGAATTTTGAATCACCAGCTCTGACAGGTAGCTTAATGTAGATTTTACGGGGGAGGCATAATGCTAATGTGTTGAGGGGTCTGTGTGTGTTTGTCTCTTGTAAGAGTGAGTGGTTGAGTGAAGTTGGTGCTTTTCTGTGTCTGTGAGTGTCTCCACCATGTGCACCCTTCTCATCTAATACTTGTAAGTTTGGTAATGTTATGGTGGGTTATGTTAGGCACAGCCTCTTCTTTAACGCAGATGCATTCACAGGCTCTGTAGTCTGTTGTATTGGCAGAAGTATGCAACGGTTTAATTTTTCTCTACCCTGATTATTCTTTTCTTCTGGATGACTGCATGGGGATAGTGTTGTAGTACTTGCTTAGAGCGACATTCCTAAAGCTGTTTTAAGGAATAAGTTAACTTGGCCCATATTGTGCTGTACAGGATTTGTATGGAAATCACAAGGTGACCAAGGGGTTTTTGATATTTAAATTACCCCTCATCCACAGTGTGTCGTTGTAACATACTTGAGTGGTAGCTCAATTTCCGTTCTGTGTTTTATTGGGGTAATTTAAAACATAGGTCCAGTTATTGCTTGTTGTGTCAGAAAACTGTTTTTTGCAGCAATATGTTTCCTCGCTGGCTGAGAAAGGAACTGCTGAGGGATACAACGGTGCCAGGTTTTTATGACAGAGGATACAGGGTAGGGTACTGGTTGTGCAGTTGAGGATTAGGATTGTTCCTTGGCAGCTCCTAATAAAGTTTTGGTTTATATGTGTGCAGAGGATTTACATTTTTCTTTTCTTTTACAGATGGGGAAATTCAGAATGGGCATCAGTCGGAGGATTGAAGGAAGTGGACTTGAAAGGTGATGGATGTTGCGGTGGATGTGATGGTCATGCCTGTGGTGCACCATGAGGTCACATGTAATTCTACTTTATTAGGTGCTCATTAAAGCATGTCAGAGTTGGTGCAGTTTGGGAGTAGTGTAGGGGCAGATGAGGATGTATGTCAGGGCCAGGGTAAAGCAGGTTTGGGGATTGTTTATGCGGACTGCGGGGTGGAGTCACAACAAAGTGTGGGGTTGGATTTTGTGGGCATGGTAGGTGGATTTGAGTTTCACTGTGGCAAGGATATGCAGAGGGACTGCTCGGTGGTCTATGCTACATTGAGTTTATCACTGTTCTTCATTGAATTTGGCAGCAGCAGGCAAACAATCAGAAGGAGGTGCATTATGTGGATGCCTCCTTTAAGGCTAGGTGAAGGGTTTGACAGAGCATCATTAGGTATGTGCATGTGTTGGAGATGTGTGAAGAACAGGTTTCCATGCTTTATGCAGAAGTTTGAAGGTCTAAGCAAGAGCAGAGAAGAGGGGCAGGCTCGTCCCTCTTCTGCTCTTCCTCTGGTGTTGGATGTTCATTTCAATGAATTGGAAAATGCAAGTAAGAGGTTGGATGCTGCTTGAAAAGTAAAGGTAAGAGTGGAGTTAAGGATGCCACTTATTTGGCTGAATGGTTAATTCAAGAAGTGGAAAATGAAAGAGAGTGGTGAGATGCTGCCTGGTATGTTCATTCTAATGAATTGGGAAATGCAAGTGAGCAGTTGGATGCTGCTTGATAAAAATAAGCGAGTGGAGGTAAGGACACTGCTTATTTGGTTGGCTGATTAATTCAATTAGTGGAAAATGAAAATGAGTGGTAGGATGCTGTTTGATAGGCAAAATAAGCGAGCGGGGTTAAGGACCCTGTTATTTGGTCAGGTGAGCGGGATCACACTGCCCTAGTTAACAGTATATGGATGTTTATGCTGTGATTAACAAATTTAAATATTAGTTGATCAATAAAGTGATGTTTATGGAATTTTAATAAATGTTGTCAAATGTCATTTGGTGTGATGTGTGCTCATTGAAGGGGACAGGGACAAAAGAGGTTTGATAACAAACCAGTTTGTCCAGGGACATCTTCAGGTGGGGGTCTAGGTAGAAGTAGTAATGGAAATTAAGAGGGTAGGGGAACGAAGCTATTTGGGGGGAAGAAAGGGTTACATTGGAAACTAGGAGGATTGGGAGGAAAGGAGGTAAGGGTAGAGAGGGGCTTGATGGGTTTTATGAGAGTGTGTAACTAGGTAAGGAATCACATTTTGGCGTGAACTTGCTACCCGCCCTCCCACCCTGTTTTTTGGAACATTGGGGATTGTGTGGTTATAAGTTTGGGAGGTGGAAAAGAGGGGCAGGCTTGTCCCTCTTCTGTCCCCCCTCTGGTGTTGGATGTTCATTTCAATGAACTAGGAGATGCAAGTGAGTGGTTGGACGCTGCTTGATAAGTAAAAGTAAGAGTGGAGTTAAGGATGCCGGTTATCTGGTTGGATGGTTAGTCAGTAAGTGTAAAATGAAAGTGAGCAGTGGGACGCTGCTTGGTATGTTCATTCCAATGAATTAGGAAATGCAAGTGAGTGATTGGACGCTGCTTGATAAAAATAAGCGAGCGGAGGTAAGGATGCTACTTATTTAGTTGGTTGGTTAATTCAATAAGTGGAAAATGAAAGTGAGTGGTGGGATGCTGCATGATAGGTAAAATAAGTGAGCAGGGGTAATGACCCTGCTTATTTGGTCAGGGTGAGCAGGGTCACACTACCCTAGTTAACAGTTTATGGATGTTTATGCTGTCATTAATCCATTAACATATTAGTTGGTCAATAAAGTGATGTCTATGGAATTTTAATAAAGGTCGTCAAATGACATTTTATGTGATGTTTGCTCATTGAAGTGGACTGGGACCATAATTTCACCTCATTTATTGTTACCTTTCAGATCATGTCATAAAACAGGATTGTTTTTCCATTTTTTGTAGTTAAGTTTGTAATAGCTTTTGACTTAAAGTAACATCCACTAAATCATCTGTGTAAGAGATTAAAGGACATCCTGTAGTCTTTACTTTTGGTATTTTTTGTCATGGTGCTAATAAATACTCAAACACCCACAGACTTTTAATGACCTTTATTGTAATAGAATGGAATAATAAACTTTATTGAAACATCAATCAAACCAATAAGAACATAAGGGCATTGTTCCCGCTCACCCATGAGATGCAAGTAGCCAATAAATAATAACACAACTTTATTGAAACATCAATCAAGATCATTAAGAACATAAGGGCAGCATTCCCACTCACCCATTAGATGCAAGTAGCTAATAATCAAGGCAGCGTGCCCGCTCACCTTGGATAAGTAGCATTCTCAGTTGCTCACTTATATTATAATCATAAAGGCAGCATCCCCACTTACCTTAATACATCACCACTTCCAAACCTTCCAATCCAAGTCAACCACCATCAAATAACCAGCTAAATCCCAATTGTCCTGTAGAGGGGGAACAGAAGAGGGTCAAGCCTGTCCCTCTTCACCACCCATCGAACCTCGAACCCTCATCAAATGGGTCAGGCAGGGAGGGCAACAAGACCACACCAAAATGTGCTTACTCACTCCGAATTCCCTTTAAAAATCCCCAAGCCCCACCCCTTAACCCTACATCTCTTGCCTTTAGCTCCCAAGTTATTTAACCCTTTCTTAACTCTATTCTGGCTACACTACAGTAACCTAACACACCACCACCCAGCCTCCCCATCCCACACTAAATAGTCCTGTGACAAATTTGTCTGTGCCAAACTTCACTTGTCATGGTACAAATAAATACTCAAACACCCACACACTTTTGACAACCTTTATTGTAATAGAATGGAATAATAACAAACTTAATTGAAACATCAATCAAACCAATAAGAACATAAGGCTAGTGTTTCCGCTCACCCATTAGATACAAGTAACCAATGAATAACATAACTTTATTGAAACATCAATCAAGATCATTAAGAACATAAGGGCAGTGTTCCTGCTCACCCATTAGATACAAGTAGCTAAAAATCAAGGCAGTGTGTCTGCTCACATTGGACAAGTAGTGTTCCCAGTTGCTCACTTATAATCATAAAGGCAGCATTCCCGCTCACCTTAATACATCACCACTTCCAAACCTTCCATTCCAAGTCAACCACCATCAAATCACCAGCTGAATCCCAATTATATATATTATATATATTCTCCACCCACCAGCCCAAAAGGGCTGTTTCCCCTCAGACAATACCTTTCTTCACTAAATCCTCCACCATCAAACCCAAATTAAGATTAAATAAATCCAACCCAACATCATTAAGATGAACTCCATCCGGTCTATACCACACTGAAACCTTACTGTCAAATTCCACATGCCGAACTGTATGCACCCCGATTTCACTCAAATATTTTACCAACTTAATATTGACATATCTGTGAGCCCTCTCCACCATGGCAAAATTCTGTGTACCCCTCCAAACTAATTGAGGAATAATGTCAGACCAAACCAAAACCACCCCCGGATACATCTTCCATAATGTCAACGTGTCCTCACAAAAGACTGAATCCCAAAAAGACTGAAAATTCAAAATATTGAATACATTTTTAATGCAAGGAACAAGCCCCCCTGCTCCCCTCATGTGGGGGACTGCACCCCCCACACCCCCTGCTAAATATATATACCAACTCCAAGATCGCACAACAGTTGAGAAGCAGCAAATTCCATCATTCAATATTTTGAATTTTCAGAATTTTTGTGATTCAGTCTTTTGATTTTCAGTCATTTGATAGTAATCCTAAAATATTGCATGATAATTACCGGAATCAATCAGAAAAGGTCAGAAAAGATAGGGAAGATAGACTAGATGGGCAATTCATAAAGAAACAATGGGAGGATAGACATGGCTCCCAAATGTGATTTAAGATTTTTGCCTGCAAATATTTGTATTGATACTGTTTTTACCCCAAGAAGATGCTAAAGTATTTTTCCTCAGGTAGATGGCAAGTGTTGGATGCATAATGCTGTCAGAAGAAAGAAGTACCTGGGAGCATATATTCTCAGAGTATAATGAGTTGGCAGACACTGAAATTTCCTCTGTCAGTAATACTGGGCAAGCAAATGTGTGTTTACTAAGAACTTGGTTTTTTGCACTGGGATAGAGGATTTGAAACTGTCTAGACCTAATAAGGCCTTGTTAAGTTTAATTCTAATGGATGCCAAAAAAAGCAATTACTGGAAAATGGAAATCAAAACCTACATCAACTATATTTGAAGTAGTGAATATTGTAACAGAGAGAAAAGAACAGCAAGTGGGATGTTTAGAAAAGGCTAGGAGTAAATTATGTAGAAAAACAACATAAATTGTGGTAACAATGCATGCAAAAAATGTTTTGTAGGAAAAATGAGGTTTAATAGAAGGCAGGAACTGAGCAATTTATGTAATGTTGGTTTTGTTATATGATATATAACAATATATGTAATGTATAATGTTTGTAAATGCAAACCTGATAACATGGTTTGATTATTGTTATATAAATGTACGTTTGTCTATGTTGCAAATGATAATTGCATAAAGGTATTTAAAAAAAGAACTAAGGATAAAGCTAAAATAATAGTGGAGAAAACACCAACGTTACAAACAACTATTGCCTTTATATATTCATAAACTTGCTGGATTACCAGGGTTTGCAATGAAGATTATTATGACTGCAAACCCCATTAATTTGCAAGAAAAAAAATAGAAACTTTACAAGCAATGCACTAAATATGACACACATACACACACACACACACACACACACACACACACACAAACAGAGATCTTCAAAATCAGGAGCAGCTAAGAACACAGATATGACCATTAATTGTAGCCATATGCATGCCTGTATGATGCTGGCTTTATACACCTCAGGTTCTTGGTTATAATAAATGAATAAATACATGACAATTTTGTTAGAACAATTTTATCTTCTCATTTCACTACTGTTAAACTATACCATGCAACTCACTGCACGTCTGCACTCAAATACCTCTCAATATCTAAACTCAAGAATAGAGAAGAAAGTTTAAAAAATTGTGGTAGACAGAAAACCAAAATCAGGCACAGATGTTACCGTTAATATACTTAGAAAGTTGTTAGAATAGCACTCTTTGCATAATCATGATTTTTTTCCTAGAGGCAGTTAAGCTTGAAACTCATTATTTCGTGACTACAATGCAACACTTACTGATCTGCCTGACCGCACATCTTTTGTTAAGAAAAAGAAAAAACAGATATGCCCAAGTTACTAGAATAGGAAGATTACCATTGGCATTCATTTTTGTATAGGATATTAAGTCTGAAAGTTAAATGTATGCCATTATTGACTGATTTTAATCCTCATTAATTTATAAAAAAAATTGCAAATTTTATGATTATTTAACGTAAAAAATGTTTTTGACAAAAATCAGGTCATTCTGCAAAATTATTGGCAGCTAAGAATTATACTGCAATCCCCACTGATTTTCCAGACCACACAGACATTAAAAATAGACCAGAATATGATGCATAAATGACATAAAGACATTTGCAAGCTTGTACACCTCCATCCATGCATACATACATACATACATACATGCATAAAAGCATTCACATTTATATATATATATATATATATATATATATATATATATATATATATATACACACACACACACACACACACACACACACACACACACACACACACACACACACTGAGTGCTTGCCTTACCTTTTTTCTGTATACTGGCAGTAACAGGTAGAGTGCCTGAAAAAAGATATCATAAACCTAAAAAAAAATAAACAGAAATGTATTCCCTATGCTTGTGCCCTCAAAAATCAATTACTTTCATTTTGCTTCCTCAGGCTGTCTCAGTCAGCTAAGCAGCCTGATCCAATAGGAGGGGGTCTTCACTGCTTCATGTAGCACTACAGTGGGGTGCTCATTGAGCAGCACTTCTCTTGGTGCTGACTGGTGCTGAGGAAAGACAAGTGATGATATTCATGGGTTATTTTGAAAACAGCCCATAAATCACAGTAAGCCAATTTCAGTTTTGTGTTTTTAATCTAAAAATAATAGTTGACTTTCTTATTCAACCTAATGCATTTTCTACTGTTTTAGCTGGGCAGGGGCTGCAGACCAGCAACCAGTGCTACAAGCTGACTATTTCTTCTGTGATTAAATGCCAAAAACATTTATGTATCCTCAATTTCAATAACATTTTGCATTTATTTTATTTTTGTTCTGTGTACTGTTTTATTTCAGTATGTTTCTTAATAATTTTCATTTCTTTAACTAGTGTATACTTTAAAGCTTTATACATTTTTTAAGGATTTCCTACAACTTTACAATAATTTTAAACATTCAGTGTCAAACCACTAACTTCTTGATGTTGATTTATTCCTGTAGCTTCCAGTATTTCTAGATACAGTGTAGCTGTATCAGTCATGATCTTCTTATAATTACTTAATATTTTCATCTCTTTTCATCAGTTAGTTCTTTGAGAAAATAGATATTAATATTATTTTTTTAAATTCTATCTCTTCAAATATGGCCTAACTGAAACTTGTAGTTTCTGTTCCATATCTAAAAAAAATAGGAAATGATCACCCTTCACTCTAGTTTACACTTTTAGTAATGTTATGTATTGTCAGCTTTGCTGATGATTTCTTAGTCAATAACTGAGCCTATTATATGTTTGATATAGGTTATTCCAGAAGTCTGACTGTTTACTTTATGATTTAATAGTATTAAATATGTGTTGTTTTCTATAACTTTAATAATTTAACAACATACTTATCTTCAGGAAATGTTGTCCTTTCCATCAAATATATTTAACATATCAGAAAAATGACCCATTCATGTATTATCTCCTAGATAAGCAAACAAAATATTATATTTATTCTATAATCCGTAATAACTTGATTTAGGCAATCTCACATTTCCTGCCAATCATTTCTTCTGTTGCATGTATTTATAATTATAAATGCCCTACCTTTATATGCAGTTTTTGTTTTCATGTAATATTGTGTCTTTTAATTAAACATGAAGGTGAACTTTTTCACAGTCTTGATTAAAGTCATCAGACCTCTTGTTGCTCTGACATTACTGTTATCTGTGCTACAGCCAATTCAAAATATCTTACAATTTTGTTTTCAGTAATGGCAAGCAATTATTCCTGAAAATATATTATATTAAGTTGCTTAAACAAGGACATGATCTATATATTAACAATTTTACTTTTTAATTTGGCAACAATTTAGGTCAAAAGCTAATATTACTCATTATTGTGTCAACTGCTGATCAATTATTTACATTATTTTGTTTGACATATTTTATCATTCACCCTGCCCACTCAAAAAGTTCAAATATACATTATCAAACTTCAGCCAACACTTGTACCAGATAGCTAACCCCTACAATTCTTAAAACTTGAACTGCCTACCCAATATTCATTCTTATTAAATGATCATCTCAGAATCACACTTACCTCACATCTAGAAACAATTCTATATTATTCCACTCCACAAATGAGGAACCTCCAACAAGCTTAACAATTTTAGAAATATATCTATTCTTGCTCCTTTATCCAAAATCATTGAAAAATCCATCCACTCCCAGTTACTTAAATTCCTTTTATCAATAACATCCTTTCTTCATCAAAGCATGGTTTTAGACCATCACACATCACAGATTCTGCTTTCTTATTATTCTTAAATAAAATCCACTACCATAGAAATAATAAATAATAACTTCAAACCTTGGTGAAATGACTGGTCAAGGATACACAGTGCCACATAAGTTATTCAGCAAGCTAAAAATTGAAAGATAAGCACTTTCATCCCTAAATACAGGGCTTCATCAGAACTAAAAAAAAGTTTAAAAACACATTTGAATGCTACATTCAATTGCTAAATCATCCAATCATTACAGATACAATTTCAAGCATGATGAAACCAACACTAGTTTAATACGTTTTCCTCAAACATTTTTTATTTTTAAAACACAATTGAATAAATTCCATAGTATTTGTATATAACATCTTAATAACTATGTACACTATTTACAGCAGCCTGACACTATAACAGAGCTAAATATATACAATTACTTTATAGGTATAACAATCCAGTTGTCAAAGTGTATCTGTTCAGTTATTGTAAAGTGTCAATCAATGATAAGACTTTTCTCCATGGATTGTTAATAAACGGCTTTGGATGAATCCTTAATTCTTTAATTTTAATTTCCAGCAATGCTGTAGGTTGTAGAAGTCTTCCAAAGTCGGTATTGTGTTTGTATTCCATCTTCTTGTTATACACTTCCTTCAGATTGCAAGTATTGTCCATACTAGATGCATATTTGACTCATTCAAATGAGGACCTTCATACACATTTAATAATACAAGAGCTTTAGATAAGTTAAACGATTCATTAAAGCTTGTAAAACGTTTTGAATACCATTCTAAAATGGCTTAATTTTAACACAGTCAAAAAAATGTGATTCCAATTTGCATTGTGTATTTGCTCACATCTCTAACATATTCCCTTTGTGGAAGAATTAATTTTAGTAATGCTATATGGAGTTAAGAATGCTCTATGCAAGCATTTCCAATTAAAAACCTTCTAGTACTGTGTAATGGATGTATGTTTTATTAATAATAAAATATTTGATTTAATTTCTTCAGCTAGCTGTAATACATGTCCTTTTGTTATATAATTCCAATATGAGGATTTGGGTGTTGTTTTATAATTTATCAATATCTTGTAAAATTTCAAAATATTGTTTCCCATGTCATAATCATTATAGATGATTTCATATAGGTATTTTGTAAGTTTAGGTATTTCTTTAAATGAAGAATTACTAACTATTCTGCATAAATCTTGTGAATATGTCAGAATGCTTTGCATAGTTAGCCAATCGTGCTGTGGAATTTTGTATGTTGTTTCTATTGCTTGCATATCCAGAAGTTTTAGTTCTTTGATACATTGAAACCAACAAACAAATCCTTTCTGTTCCCAGGAATTAATTATTTCTCTGTATATTTTATGTGGATAGCTCTTTGTAACTCTGAATGGTGTTAAAAGATCAAACCAGATTTTTAAATCTATATTTGCATTAATAATTTTCCTAAATGAGTCAATGTAATAATTAATCATACGAGTTTTAGTGGGCTTAGTTATTTTATATTGCATACTAATACATAATATGTGCCATGGCAAATTGTTTTTATCTATTTGAAATTTTTTTTGTAAATCAAATTCATTTATTGATATTATAGTTAGTAATTCTTTCCAATTTGCAGAATAATTTGGACTTATCCAATCTGAGATTGTTTTAGATATTGATGCTTATATATGTGTTTCTATATCAGCAAAGTATAATCCTCTCTGTTTCCATGGTCTGATATGATGCATTAAAGCTATTCTGTTTCTTTTGGGAAACCATAAACATTTTATTAGGCATGAGTTTATTTATTTGAGTATATTCCTTTCCAGTAACAGTTGTATTACCAAAGCTATATATAGAATCTTGAGTAGTAAAACCATTTTTATTAACTGTACTCTATCTTCAAATGTTAATATTATTTTGTTCCACTTTTCCACAGAGATTTTAATTATTTGATGACATTATTGTAGTTTTTGAGACTAGTTAATTATTGTCCTTGCATAACTCAATTCCTTGATATTTTAAGGTAGATTCTTGTTTCCTTATAATGTGATTCCCCTTCGTCTGCAATTCTTTTTTTTTATTTAAAAATAAGCATTTTGATTTTGATTTATTGAAATGGAGTCCTAAAGTCCTGTAAATGTGTGAATTAAAATATCTAATTCTTCTAATGTCTCTTTTGTATTGGATAATGTTAATAATATGTCCTCAGCAAAGAGCATTGCTTTAGAATTGTATTTTTCATAAACATCTACTCCTTAGATGTTTGTATTGTTACGTATTAAATCTGCCAATATTTCAATAGCCAAAGCAAATAGAATCAGTGACATGGGATATCCTTGTTTAGTACCCTTTGTTATATGTATAGATTCAAAGGTGAAAGGACCTAGCTTAACATACACTAAATTATTTGGATATATATTCTTTAGTAGATGATCAAAGGAAGGATGAAATTCAAATAACACCAACATTTTGAATAAACAGTCCCAATTTAGGGACTCAAAGGGTTTATCTATATATAAGCCAATTATGAGTGTTTCTTTATTTTCTTTATCAACATAATCTACAAGAGTAATTGTCCTTTTAATATTGTCTTGTGTGTGTCTATGATATATAAATCCAGTCTGATCATTATTTATTGTTTTGGATAGTGGTATTTTCATTCTGTTAGTTAATAATATCTTATAGTCATTATTTAATAATGATATAGGTCTATATGAGGTACAGAGGTTTGGGGATTTGTTTTCCTTTAGGATTGGTGTGGTTAATAAATATCTCCAAGGGGGTGCTATTAAAGCTTGTGACTGAATTTTTAATAGAGTTTTATGGAAGAGGGATAGTATCTTTGAAGGAAAAAGTTTATATATTTCCATGATTATGTTGTCTATACCTGGAGCTATATTATCTTTACCCTCTTTTATTGTATCTATAATTTCTTTGTAGGATATGGGTTCTTGCAGATCTAGTTTTAATTTTTCTGTTTTTTTATACTAGAACATTTTTCATCTAGATTTCATTGATCGATATGTATATTTTCTTTTTGGAAATGTTCCATACAGTGATTTCTATAGGCATCTGAGACATTTTTTCCCTTTCTTTTCATGGAAGATACTTTTAATGTTATTAGCTTTTGATTGAATTTTGATTCTTGTGGATAAATTATGTAGATATTTGGGAGAAGTGGCCAAGGCATTAATTTTTAGTTTTTCTAAAGTTAAACTAGTTTTATGTGTTAGAATTTCATTGTATTTATTGTTTAATACTTCTACTTTCTTTCTCATCTCCAAATTATTTTGATTTTTTTCAGTTTTTACTTGCAAAAGTTTGGATTGTAGATAATTCAGAATCCCATTCTCTGATGTTTTTATACCAAGTTAGGGTTTTACCATATATGTAAACTTTTGATGAGTCCCATATCATTATTTTATTTATCTCTGTGGTATAATTAATATCTAAGAAGAACTGTAATTCAGATAATAACCAGGGTATGAACTCTTTAATTTTAGTTATATATGCTGGAATTCTGGAGTTAAAGATTAATGGTTTGTACCCATTTTGAAGTTTTAGTATCAATGAATTGCCATCTGAAAAGGGGCAGGGAGTGATTGAGAAATTATTGATTTCACAGTGTAAGTCATGGACAGCAAATATTTTATCTATTGTAGTTTGTGTACCAAATCTGTGATACTGATGGGAAAACAACAAAGATTTATTTTCTTTAAATTTGAATAGTATCTGCAAGATGAAATGATTCTACCCACTTGTTTAAAGCTTTTAATACAGCAGATGTATGCAGCTGTCTTTTATTTGTAGTTTCAGAAATATCAAATATACAGTTAAAATCTCCTCCTAATATTAACTTGCCTTTATAATTATTGGAAATGAAATCCAAGTATTTTTTAACAGTTCCTGATCCAATGCCTGGGAACCAGTTTAGATTGGCTAGTGTCCATATTCTGTTATTATATTTAACTATTAGTAATGCCATAAGGCCTTCTTTATCTTCATACTTATAAATGATTTCTGGGTTAATCTGGGTTTTCCATAACATTGTTACCCCTTTTGTCTTTGTCTTATAAGTGGATTGCGCCAATATCTTATATTCCTTAGGATTCAATTTGTAATTGTCATTTGTTCTGAAATGAGTTTCTTGAAGGAAGACAATTCGTGCTTTGTTCAGTTTTAAATATTTCAGTAGATTTGATCTCTTGTTAGGATTGTTTAAGCCATTGGTATTTAAAGATAATAAAGTTAAATCCATCTTAAGTTATTTAGACTATGTATTTTTGGTTTTATTGTGACTATTAAACATTTTCCTCTGATAGCTATAAAGTATATGTTTGAGCTTTTAAAGGAAATTATTTGTTTTATACTTTGAGTGTTTACAATAAATAATAAAGTAATGTTTTGGTAAGCCCTACTAAAATGTTTTTGTTAAATAATAAATTTAAACTAATAAGTATTAACAAAACTTAGATCCACACTAGCCATGAAATGAAACTCATTCCTAATCTGATGGATAAACCTAAATCCATCAGATTATCACTCATACCTTGACAATCCAGAACATCTGAGCTCCATAAATTGAATTAACAGATGGAGAATATTTATAATAGGAATAAGCAATATTTATACTATTTTAAACAGCTATAGTACTATTGTAGAGTCGACATAATTCTAATACAATCTAAATGTCTACTTATTGTATAAGCAATTAATATTTACATGAAAGATAGATGACAATCAATTCAATCGTAGTAATGTAGGATGTATCAGATATAAAACCTCAGTAAAAGATTATAGCACATAGTTATTTAACATGTTCATCCTTACTGATGAAGTCTTTCAAAACTTATTACTTAATATAAATAGATGGTAATAATATTTATACCTAATGTTTATAGTACAATGTATTTTACTAGATATATCAGAAGTTATATTTCATTGTTTGCCAGCATTTAAGCTATCACTTTATTTGTTGCTAACTTACTTAAAGCATCAAGTTTGTTTTACGTAAACATTGATGAAAGTTAGTGCATTTTAATTATCAGTGCATCCATCTTCCCCCTGTTTCCTACACATAAGGATTTTCATATCTGTCATTTCTTATTATAAAATGAGTGAAATTATAGGTTAAAAACAACGGATTCACTTATTCTGATTAATGATTACCAGTTCTCTTTCCATATTTATAAATTGCCATTTTATGGCATATACTGAAAGTTTTTAGGTTTATGTGGCAACATTCTATTTTGTATAATCAGCAAAGATTAAAGTGAGTGATTATTGTCAATTTAATACTATTTGTTCAGAATGTGATTGTTACATTCTGTGACATTCCTAGTTCAGGCTTCTATTGTTTCCCTTGAACAACTTTGTCAGTTTGCTGTCATGTATAAAACATTAGTTACCTTGGTAACAGCTTAAGTATTATGTATGGTCAAGATGTATTACAAAACCACAATTCAAGTTAAAGCAATGATATGACTTGTTATGAACATTTACTTATATGAGAAAATCATCATACTTCCCCTTGATGTTCAATATAGTGTATGTCATTTATGACAAGTTAAAACAGTAGTGTTATTATATACCAGCCCATGTTATTAAACTGAGTGTCTATTGTCAATTTAATACTATTTGTTCAGAATATGATTGTTACATTCTGTTACATTTCAAGTTCAGACTTCTATTGTTTCTCTTGAACAACTTTGTCAGTTTGATGTCATGTATAAAACATTAGTTACCTTGGTAACCACTTAAGTATTATATATGGTCAAGATGGGTTACAAAAACTACAATTCAAGCTAAAGCAATTGCATGACTTGTTATGCATATTTGCTTATATTAGAAAATCATAATGCTTCCCCTTGATTTTCAATGTAGTGTATGTCGTTCATGACAAGTTAAGACAGTAGTGTTATTATACATAAGCCCATGTTATTAAATCCTGTCTTTAATATCTAAATTCAGCTTCATCTTATATGACGATTATATATTTTATGTCTAGATTTACTAAAATCATACATTGCAAAACTATTGTGTGTGTGTGTGTGTGTGTGTGTGTGTGTGTGTGTGTGTGTGTGTGTGTGTGTGTGTGTGTGTGTGTGTGTGTGTTTTGGCTGTTGCTTAGTTATTTGAGAGACCACAAGCAATAATGTTTATTCTTATTATTAGTGCCTTCCAAGCATGTTTATACAGTCCATAGACTTGAAATTATGAGACCTTTCTAGTTTCTTATTTGTTATAAGTATATTTCCATCCTTACATACACACATATCAGTACTTCAAGCACGGGCAACAATGCCGATCCAGTTTTGCCCGAATACCATTCACTAGTGTGGTGTGTTTCCAGGCTGTTCTTAAAATATCCAAACCAATATTTGTCCTGTTCCAGTTTACCAGCCTGTTCCTTGCAGTGGCAAGTCTGCCAGTAAACCACCCAACACACTTTCCATTCCCACAGATATTTCCATGAAGGAAATCTGATGACTCTCTAGCACTTCCCGGAAACCCCAAACACCCCTAGAATCAGCTAACCCCATATGCCCAACATGTCTGAGCAAGCTCACCTCCAAGACCACTGCAAAGGGTACTGCACAAGACCAAGTGCTCTTAGTCTTTCACAATAACTCAGACTTCCACTCTTATGTAAGTCCTTAATGTGTTTGGACCAAAATACATTTTAAATATAAAATTGCGCTTATTATTATTTTTTTATCAAGAATCAACTTAATGAGCTAAAACAAAGTGTTGGAAGACCATCAATATGTCTACATGTCATTCCCAAGAATCATCTTGGAGGCTCCTCAGAGCCATTAAGCATTATCATCACACTGTCTCCATTACCATAGCAACCTGGGAGTGTCTGTTTCTGTTAGTGTGTCTGTGTACTGCATACCAGAGGCTCATGATGCACCTGAAGCAAAGCTTCACTTCACTGCAACTTCAAGCCTAAACTCCCTCCATTTCAGTGAGGCAGCAGCCAGAAAAAGAACAGAGAGCAAACAGATCAAAAAAAAAAAAAAAAAAAACCTCCCAACAAGCCGCCACAACAAGAGACAACACACTCCTCCAGCCCTCCCATCTTTCACTCAGCAGACATATAAACAAACCATTCTCTGCCAAAATATCTCACATCACAGTTTTATCCACCCCCTTCTCCTGGATTCAGGCTAAAACACCAAATGTCTCTTCCTAATACACAAGCATCAGTAAACCTCTATCGCAAGCAGCAACCCACAGCTTCCCGGAGATGAAAACAACAAAATATAGTGGCTGCTAGACACAGCTGTGTCCACATACACCATGTCAGGCTTAATCAAACAGCACTCGAAGCTATGATACCTGCCATAACTGATATTAATTATGTTTAGACAGAATAGTAATGACATTTGTTCTAGCTGCCAGACATGGCTGCATCCATGCACACCATATCAGGATTGATCAAACGGCACTCAAAGCTATGATACCTGCCATAATTGATATTAACTATGTTAAGAGAGAATAATAATGACATTTATACTAGCTGCCAGACAAATCTGCATCCACGCACACCATATCAGGATTGATCAAACAGCACTCGTAGCTATGATACCTGCCATAATTGATATTAACTATATTTAGACAGAATAATGATGACATTTGTACTAAGAGCTTGCTACTATTATTTAACCAGGATATACATGACATTTCTAAATCATACCTTAACTGAAGAAGGCATTAGTCTCCATGACAGAATTTTTTTTTTTCAGAACACTCTACTCTTACTGCTATTATATATGATGTTAATTTGTTACATTTGAGTCTGAACTCTGATGAATGGTACCTTGTTGAATTAGTTAATTAAATACTTAAATTATTATAAGTAAAATCAATGAAAAATGAACAAGATAAGTATTCAATGAGTTCAAGTAAGGGAATAGAAACGTCTATGTTTGTATTATATGTTGCTTTGTTTGGCTTATATATAATGTAAATAGTAACCCATCTTGACCTACCTTTGTTTGTGAAGAATTATTGGACTCTTTGAACATTCTGAATAAATCATTACTGTTTCTCAGTTGTTTAAGAATCCCTCCTTTTTTAAATAAAAACAGATGGCAAGTGATGTACCATATCAGTTGATACTTTGAGAGATGTGGTTGTAAGAGTTATTTTTTTGGGACAACTATCTTGGAATCAGTTTTTTGTTTCTTCTTTCTAGCATCAGTCCAAGTATTTGTTTCTTTTATTATTTTAAGAGTAGGGGCATCCATTCCATTTCATCTGAGATAGACACTATGTTGTTTTGATGAATATAAAGTATTACATGTTATCATCTCATTGGCAAAAAGTATTTTTATATTTGCTGGAAAGGCCAGCTGTGCTTTAATGTTGTTTTGTTTCAACAGCTTTATTATTGGCCAGATTTTTCCTTTGCTCTAGTATTCTGGAAGAATAATCATTGTCAAACCTTATCAAGCTTTGATTGCATTTTAAAGGTGATTTTCTCCAAGCAGATTTTAATATTAGTTCTTTGTCCAGAAATGAAAGAAATCTTATAACTATGTCTAATTGGAATATTTGTTGAGTTTAGAAGCAGGTTTCCTCAGTGCTCTATGTGCCCTTTCAATTCCAAATGAAAGTCCATCTTTCAAGGCTAAAAATGCAGGAATCCAGGTTGTTAAAAATGAAATAATGTCTTCTCCTTCAGTGTTTTCAGGCAGACCAAAGATACTTATGTTCTTTCTCCTTTCCCTGTTTTCTAAGTCATCTATTTTGCTAAGCAGCCATGTATTCAGTTTAAGCAGAAATTCTTTTTGGAATTCTTCCTCTTTGAGTCTCCCTTCAATGTCATTTAGAGAAGTCTCTATATTTGTTATTTTTGTATGGTGTTGCTGTAATAGTTCCTTAATAGTATCAGTCTGTTTTTGAGAATTTAATTTGAAGTTTTCTAAGTCTTTTTTAAAGCCATCCATCTTCAAAGATAGTTCCTGAAAGGTAGATGTCATCAATTGCAGTTCTTTTTTCAAAGCAGCATCTGGATGAGAATTCCTTGAGTTGTTCATATTCAGTGCCTAAATATATCTCCAAGTTACTTGGCAGGAAAATTTTTGTATATCTCCACCAACATTGATATTTACGTAGTTTAGTAGTTTATCTATGGATTTCTGACATTTTAAACATGAAAATAATAAAATGTTCTTATATTACTATTATTATTATTATTATTATTATTATTATTATTATTATTATTATTATAGTTTATGGGGCTCTCAAAATTCACTGCTCTCAGTTGGCCATCTAGGCTCTGCCCCCATCATTAGTTTAATATTTAATCTTCCATAAAAGTCAAATTTATTAAAATAGCAACTATATATATATGTATATATATATATATATATATATATATATATATATATATATATAATACATATTTTAATTATCTTTTGATCACCTTTTTAATGATCTTTATCATGACAATTTTTTAACCATTGCTTTAACACATACTTAATATCTTTGCTATTTTAATGCATTGGACATTTTTGGAAGATTATAGCTTTGGTTTCATCATGCCTGAAATTGTAAAAATGGAACCTTGGAGTTTTTGACCTTCTCTTTAAAAAGTTTTTTCATGCTCAGTACTGATTGTGATTAGATATGCAAATTTATTTGTACAATTGGATGTATCTGTAATGATTGGATGATCATTATATTTCTAGGTGCATGTATGATATTATCAGTATCTCAGACAATAATTACATTTCCTGGCACCAAGTTGATCAGTTTATCAACAAAAATGTTATTTTCATTATCCACCATGTAATACTTTATATAAGTATTGCACTTTGAAAACAACATTATTGACTGATTACTGGCATTTGAAGAAGATTTTTTATCTAATTTAGGATCACTGAATTGACTGTAAGCCTGCTTTGTATCTAATGTATGACAATTATTCTCTGCCATTGCAGTTATGCATTTGTTTAAAATGTATCGGATTTGTCTTAGCCCGAAATACCTCTTTAATTGGTATGTTGTTCACAGAAAGTCTTTTTTTTATCATCTATAATTTATCTGGTCTGCATCCAATTCTCAAATCCTCTCCCCTTATTACTTATATCTTGACATCTATCACTTGTTTCATTTCTTTTATTTGTCACCTGTATAATACTGTTAGCAGACATTTTTTTCTGTTACAGGAAATCGACTTAGAGATAACAGTTGTAAACAGGAATGTTAGAACATAAGAACGATATTAGCAAGTGATCATGCAGACTGTACGATGCCTGACCAAATTCCCTTTTAAGTGAAGATGCTTAAAATTGTGTACCTTATTTAGTACACACTTAAAAGTGCACATGTTCCCATTATGATAAAAATATTTTTTTAAACTGAACTTTGAATTTGTATATAAATGTTTATATTCCTGACCATGTCCCTATATCTGGTTAAGTCTATCTTTAGCCTTCCTGCTTTCCAACTCTTTAATGATTGCCTTGTTTCCCTTAAATCTTTCTACACTCACAAGTTCATACTTAGCATGTTCAATTTCTCTGTTGCTTGTTTTTAATTGCTCCAACATTGTTTTATCCATGGATATTGTGGCCTACATTTATTTAGCTAACATTTAGGAAAACATTGTCTTCTTTAATTATGCAACATTTAAACTGACCTGTTTATTTTTATTTCTGACATTTTTAGTTCTTTCGCTATTAAAGTCACCAGTGAATTGTTTCAGTGAAAATGCATAGTTCCAGTAATCCTCACAAGAATCTTCTCTGTCAGAGAAAGTCTATCGAACTGGAGCATAGACAATCAACTCATTCATTTTCAGTTAGATCACTTAACAAGTTAAGTGTCTATTCCATTATCTTTTCCCATATCTGTATCTACAGCTTTGCTTTTGTCATGATGTATATTTGTATATATGTCTCCATACATATTTAAATAGTTGCTTCTTACAGCAATTTCATTGATAGATTTCAACCCGATGTATTATTCCATTAATCTTTATTCATTTATTATCTTGGTTTGAGTCCAACCAAACATTTAAAGTAGTATCTGCTGTTTCATATTCTTATTTATTTATTTTAATAGAGATCAACAGGCCCTTCTTTCTGTAGACCTGTCTTTCCTTTCTTCTCTGAATTCATCAAATTTGCATGGTTTTTGGAATTTCAAAAAAATATCAAAAAGTAAAGAAGCATTACAAGATATAATATTATTTCCTATATTAATTACTTCTTCCTTATATATTATAGGGTGTATTATTGATTTGTTTTCCCACCTTGTACATCAGTTTGCTCTATCATCTTCTCTAACTTCTTAGAATGAGAATCACTTGTCCTACTATCAAACTATTATTCAATTGTTTTCTAACCATAGTTGTAATAAATGGTGGCATTATCTTAAATTTTCAGATTATTAGACAGTAGTGATAGTTTAATTACAATAACAAGAAATAAAGGGGTCTATGTCACATAATAGAACTACACTTCACCAAAACTCTTTTTGTAGGGGCAAAAAGATTGAGCTTTAAATAAAGTGAATGTTCAAATCAGCAAAAAATACCAGAGAGAAAGGAAGCACTTGGCCACCTTACAAACGAAACACAGACTGCAGTATGTCAAAGCCACCCAGGTGGGGGCTGCATTCCCCAACCTCCCAAACTATTTATACCAACTCTGATATTCTGAGATCGCACTACAACAGGGAAAGGGCAGTTTTCTAATAATGGCTAACTGCTTCCTTTCTCTGTGGAATTTTTCATTGATATGAACATTCACTTTATTGAACATTTGGTCTTCTCACCTCTACGAAAAGAATGTCAGCAAAGTGTGGTTTGATTATGTAAAGTAGACCCAAAATAAAAATATAGAATTTCTTTGTAATCTTTACTCATTAGTACAAGGACACCCTTTCTTATCACTAATACTTTTCTGCTGACCCAGTTACGCTAACAATAACATATTGCAATATATTACAAATCAATATCACTTAAATGAACAACTGTTTGAATGTGTATAGTATGCAAATGCATAATATATGAGGGTCTGAAAGATAATATTATAAATTAATATCAAAAGTTATGTCTGATCAAAACTCTAGCGTGTGCATGTTTTTGTAACTGGTTATTAAGATAAAGTATATTATCATGTATCGGCTAATACTTCATTAATTATTGTCAGGGTCTCACACCGTACATGGCTTGACTGTATTATTTACAGTTGCATTTAATATAATATTTAGCTATTACTCTATCATTTTTCTTGGAAATGGTACCTACTCTCTACTGTTAGACATTGCTTATTGCTAAATGGATAGTGGAGGGAGCAAATGGGGTAACACTGATATAGTGTTTGCATATTTGCCAGTGTTTATCATTGCTGTGCTTATGAGGGAGCCTGTGTCCTACTTCTTCTTTTTCTGTATCTCTTCTGTTTTCTCATATCTGTTTCTGGTTGCCTGCTATCGCACTGTCCTACCATCTCTACTGATCCACTTCTTTTTATACCTTTCCTTGCCTCTCCTTGGCCCCACCCCAGCAGCACCCACATCCTTTAGTTTTCATGCATGCTCATTTGTCTCGCTTCTCTATCCTACCTCCTTATCTCAGTCATTCTTTCCTCTTTTTTTGCAAGTCAAAAATAAGGAGTCTGTTTCACACTTGGGATTGAACCCAGCTCCTTTAAGTGAGCCAGCCTATTGCAGAGACATATAACACCCTATTCCTTAACTTTTACAAACTTAGAGAGTGTTTTTAGCTTAGGTTGAGATAATTGTAGCCATCTGCACATTCTGTTTCTAAAAACTACCTGTAGAGGTAGCTATATGGTGGTGCCTCCATACTGCTCTGTAGGTTTACTTGCCAAAGAATGGTTTTGGCTGTAGCTTTAGTGGCATACTTAAAAATCATGCTATCCTGCTGTTGGATATTTATTTTTCTGCGTTTACCTTAATCCTTCAGTGTAGCATTTGGCAATCCATTTCTTCAAAATTAAGAAAACCTCCCATTACCACTGTAGCTCCCTCATCAGCAGTGGGTGAGGCTTACCATCTTCCTTTTTTCCATCACTATTACTGAATATGGGCAGCCTTCCAAGCTGAAGAAAACTTACAGAGCTATCAGACCTTTTGCACAACTGTGGTAAAACTGTTGCACTGTTAAACACTGTATTTACCCTGCTGCAATTGCTGATAATAGTGGTTAGCACTTTATTTGCATCTCCCACTGATTCTCCTACTGCACAACTATGGATGCACAAAAAATAGTTAACACTAATCTTTCATTCTTCCCTAGCTGTATCTCTCCGTACTATTTTAGTGCAGTCGTGGTATGTATTTGCACATAGAGTGACTTCTACTGCAGTATGTCATGAAGTGGTTGTCTGTCCCTTAGACATGGATTTAAACATGTGTTTTGTAATGTGAACCCATGGTTAAATTCTAATGACCCCTAAATTAGAATCATGATTTTTGAATGTGGATAAGATCTGAAAAGACATCTTGAATCAGTGGGTCTATTTGAATGTGATGCATAAACTGAAACCATCAATCTGATGTTGTCAATTTTCATTTTATCCTTGAAATATGGGTTCAGTTGACTGTTACTACAGCTCACACAAGCCAAAAATTCTCGAGCTTCACCTTTACCCACAGTCCCTCTGTCTCAGTTACCTCAGATCTCATTTGCTGCTTTTCAAGACAGATGCTTTCATAATAGCTCTCTAGCAAGGTAAACTTTCTTCATAATTTTCTAAATTTTATTAGTAATACTGTTATATCATTTCTTCATCTTTAATGTGTTATAGCCCTATTCACGTTCTGTACCCCTTCATAGTTCGTTTTTCACCATTCTGTAGACTGTGTACCTTTACTATTATTGTTGATAGCTTATTTCCTTTTCGTACACTTTGTGTACCTTTACTATCGTTGTTGATAGTTTCTTCCTTTCTTAAAAAGAAAAAAAAAAAGTTCCTTCCTCCTTCTAGTTGTTGAGTGTGTCTTATGTATATCTTTTTAGTGTGACTGTGGTGTGTGCTTTATTTTTGTTATCATGGCTGAAAAGTCTAAGGGTCCTTCCGGCTTCAAAAAATGCCAAAAGAGCAGCCACAAGATTTGTCTCTCAGATTTGCACTTATTTTGCATATACAATTGGGTCCTGTATACTTCAGAAGGATTGTAGCATTTGCCATGGCTTTAGCCACAGAGCCCTGTTAGAGAGGAAAAATAAGCTAATTCTAAAGAGTAAGACAGATATTTCTTTGCCTCCTACCTTCTCCTCCATAGAAAAGGCCAAAAAGAGGAGTTTGTCTGTACAGACTTCTCTATCGGCATCAACATCTCAGAAACCAAGATCCTTGGCTCCTAAAAGCCTGTCAGAACCAATGGACTTGGGATCTAAATCTTTGGTACTGAGAAAATCTTTGGTACAGACAACCTTTCCTGACTATGAAACATTGATGCTGAAACTCTCGACACAAGACAAAGTACCTTCTGGCTCTTCATCAGCATCGTCTACTTTGACACTGAGTAATGATAAAGTACAAAAGGAAATTTTGCCCAGGACAACCTACTAACCCTCTGTTGATGCTTTTGTAGGTCTTCCTACAAGGGCCTAAATCACCATCTGTAATGTCAGTCTGTTCCACCAAAAGCCTTACAGACTGGTGAATAAAATTCTATGGGTGAGAGGTTTAACAGTACTTTCTTCAGTTCCGACCTCTGCAGGTTTGGTTGCCAAAGCACCATTTACACCTTTAACTCCTCCTCCTCTGACCTTCCCAGCTTTGAACAATCCGGCACTGGTTGCATTAGCTCCAGAGATCTCCCTTCCTTTGGAACCAGTGATTATCCTGAACTCTTCAGTTCTTTCTGATCTGGAGACCTCCTGGAGCTGTGTCTGTCCTATTGGTTCTGAGGGGCAGAAGTCAATGCCAATTTTTTCAGAGCCATCCCAATGCCTTGGAGCATTGGCATGGTTCAGCTGGGCTATGGGGTCTGGCTCAGGGCAGTCTAGTTGGAGCGTGGAGTGACCATGGTTCCAAGGGAGTCTATCTTTGTTCTGAGCTACCTTCCCTCTTTGTGGGGACTGGTCTTTAAGGCAATGGAGATGGCTTTGTCTACTGCAGGCACTTAATCAGCCTCTTCCTCCTTGGAGAAAATACCCTCCTCTTGTTCCATTATTTGGCCTGTGTTTTGACTGAGTCAGCGAGTATCGAATCCAAAGGAACCTCAGATACAAATTCTGTCATCCTCTGATACCTCACCCGACTATCCCCCTGAGGAGATTCCTCAGAAGAATAACTGCAAGAGGTCCATTGTTTTATTGGCTGCTAGTTAGTATGTATATTTAAAGACGTTTGGTTTAGTTGATTTTTTGTGGCCTGATGAAGTGTGTTCTAACACTAAAGTGCTTACCCTTTCAATAAACGGTTGACTCACAGCTTTGGTGGTCATTTTTTTACTTTTGGACTTTTATGTTGTTTTTGTTGGAGTGGCCTGACTGTTTTTGTGGTGCATACTTTATATACAATTAACTAGATATGTAGGTAGTGGGAATCCAGTAATGACTGTCTATTGTGAGTGTGTGTGTGTCTCTTTTGTGCTAAGTTAGAATGGTTTCACCACAGATATAATATGAAGCTTTACAGTTGGAGTGGGTTCTCCCACCAATTTCAGTCCCTTTAAGCACACACATTACCCTAGCAAATCAATGATGATATCATCTATTCAAATGTACACTCAAAGTTGTAAGCAAATGTCACATATGGTACTTGTAATTAATACAATGTCCTCTAGCTTCTGATCTTAGGCAGTCAGTTCATACCCAGACATTAATCCATAGACTCAATTTTGTTACTGTATGTATATGAATGTATATGTAGGTAGGAATGGTGCCACCCACATATCTGATATGCTGATGTATAGTCAGAAAGGGCTCTTTTACTACTTTTTTTTCCATTTTTATTTCAGACAACTGCTTTGTTAAACAATGATGAGTCTATTTGCTGAATTGTCATTTATCTCAAACCTGTAGTAAGCCTTCACCTGTCATATCAGGAAATAATACAATGTTCTGTAGCTTGTGTGCTTAGACCCATGAGTTTGTATTTGGCATTATCTTTATACTGTGCATGCTTTTGCTTCTACAGTCAGGAATGAGTGAATTACACATGTGGTTGGGTACACCTGCCATCATGTAAGAATTTGTGGCAAAGAGATAGCATTTACCAATCTTTCAATCGATGTAAAGTCACACATATGCCTTGCAGTACTAAGACGATGCATGCCTTCAAATAGACCCTGTTTCAAATTTGTTATAAGACTCCTGTGGCATGTGCAGTTGGTACAACATCCTATAGCTTGTGGAGTTAGATAGGTAGGTGTTCAAAACCTCCAGTGACTGCTTAGTATGATTGCATATGACACTTATACTAGGCATGAATTACATACACCATAGATGTGAGGTGTGCAGGTACAATGAGAGAGGGCTACCAAATTACTTTTAGGCCAAACAACTGATTGGCAGAAGAATAATGATTTCATGCCTTCAAATGTCTTCTGTCACACAATCATGGTAGGAATTCACATGTGACATGCATTTAATATACATTTTTGTAAACTGTGAACTTACATAAGCAGCTGTTCAAATCCAGCAAAGGACACCATAACATGAATCTAGTGCCATGACAGTATCACATACAACATTGCACCACTTTATTTCTATCCCTTTTATTTCTAAGACTTTCCATCACATTTGGTATTTTATGACATTCAAATTGGTATTTTGTGATGCTTGGCATGAAAGCTTCCCTGTGGTACATGCAGTTAATCATGAATTCTGCAGTATGTTTACCCATTGGTGCAAATCTGGGAATATATAGCTGAAAAACAATATGGATGGGCAAATATGGCTTACAAAAAGAAGCAGTGAAAAGGCTACATCACACGTGTGTGACCAACAACATTGCTATATCCTTTTGGTGCCTCAGACTAATTTGTATTGGATATGTGAACATCAAAAGCCTTTCTTAGTTCACACATTAAATTGTGTTCTTTATGGCACCCTCCATTACTACCTCCTGTGGCAGACACAATTACTACACAGTGCTGCAGCAGTAGGAGCAAGATAGGCAGGGGGTTGAATATGTTATGGTCTACCTGTCAAACTACTGTGATAAACAGAAATGGCATAGCCAAAGACTGGCTCAGTAAGAGGCCACCTTTTTTAGGTGCCAGACTCCCAAGTTAGGGGAGACATAACTAACCTGATAGGATACTGCTGTCAACTCATTGAAGAGTGTTCTTCAAGACACATCAGATATGCTTCTTTCTCTGGTGTCAATGGTTAAGGCACCTCTCTCTAAGGTCTGACCTCAGCCAGGTGTTTGAGTCTGGCAAGATGTAAGTGCTGAGTATATTAGTGAATGCTCACAGGCATTCTTTGTTTCTCCAAAAACAATCATCTGTATTGCATGATTTAATGCAAACATTTATGTATAAAGATTTTATTGTTTTGTTCACAATATAAGCCTTTGCAGAATAACAAGAGCTAAGTCATCATTTACTAATGAATGCCATACTGCAAAATCATCACAAAGTAGCACCAGGACTGTGTTATAATACTTTCTTGTGGTTTTGTTTTGGGTAGTTGATGCTAATGTGGTATCTGATGTACTTAATTATGAACATTCCAAGTATATTGATGTATTACATGCATGCCATTTAGTATAAAGAACATTAAGTACTCAATGTTATAGAGAGTTGTCATCATTTGTTCTTCTTTTGTTAAAATAAAATAGAATTAGCATCTAAAATGTTGGCTTTTCAAACATCCATGCAATAATGTTATTGACCTATGCTCAGAAGGTAACAACATTTGTCACAGATCATTGCACAGTTGGTGTATGTGGAATGTAAATTGTCAACAGATCATTTACTAATACATGTTAATGTTTCACCTGGGTGTGATTTAAGTTACTCTACTTTCATGCAGGTATTACTAATGTATTTAACAAGGCTCACTTCAGGGCTAGATATCAGGTACAACATCATAGTGTGCTGCATTCACATGTGATTTGATAAACTTTTGTATTTCAACATGCATGGTATGGCACTTGCAGCTGCAAGGACACATGTTATATGTCTGATTACATTAGTATGAATGCATCACCCTCAAACAATTATTGCCTGACATTTGATGCATTTCCCCAACAGTTGATGTAATATCATAATGCTGGGATGTAATTTTGTTTTGCCTTGACTGCCTATCCATTTGTGCTATACACATATATACATCCTATGCATAGTGATATTTATTTATTTATTTATTGATTATTGAGATTTGTTGACTGGGAAAGTCCGCTGAGTCAAAAACTCATTTTCAGTAGAGGCCCGGGGAGAAAAGCTCCCCACAGTTTATGAAGTACAGTTTAGACAAAATTAATATCAAAGTAACATATTACAGTACATTAAATGTAGAGAAGTATTACAGCAAAATTCAAAGAGTAAATTAAAGTAAAAAGTAATCATGTACAGCAATATATATACAGTGGTAAGAAGCCATCCAAAACTTTGACTGTGCTTATGAAATTTCACATACAGTGACTGATATTACACATACATACATGATTAATGGTAGATTTAACGTGGCTTGATGACATTCCTACACACACATAACCCATTTGTCAGGGGACTGCATACACATAAGTTGTACCTTGACTTATGTAACATATGTCACATGACCATACCTCTCATTTTGCAGATACCTGTAAATGTCTCATATCTGCTATAGTTACACTATGGTTAATATGTACATTAGATCATTAATCTGTTGATATCCTGTTGAAAGTGACATGTACTTGTGGATTTTGTTACATACATACACAGCATGCATGAAGTGTCACAAACATTCTGCCATTCACAACATGCAGGCTTCTGCCACAAATGCTATCCGTTTCTGTGAGACCCTTCTGAAGGATATCTGTGTCAGATGTGTTTTCATTTATGGCTTTCAGTTTGCGTCATCTGCAAAACTTTGTCAGCCATAACCCTCCTGTGTTTGCTTGTACCGGAAAAGTAGATGCCAAACAAGAGTGGCCCCAGGACTGAGCTGTGGTGGTACACTTGTGACAGGCTTTTGAGAGTGAGACATGGCGCCAGCACTGTGACCCCTGTGTGTCTCTGTCACTCAGCCAGTCTTGTGATCCATCTTGTGATGTATAACATTAACATTTGAATGATGAATTTTACCCGAGGTATTAATTATTGGTATTGTATCAAAAGGTAGGTGATCGGGAGGTGCTAGGCTGTACAACTGGGCTCAATCGTCAATTTGAAACTGTCAAAAAAGTCAAAAAAAGCCAAGGGAGCATGATCTGCCTTGACAAAGCCAAACTGGGATGGATCCAAGTCTACCAATTTATGTCTTTTATTATTGAGGTCCATTATGATCCCATTATGGCTTTGCAGAGGCTTGGCTTGTCAAGCTAATGGGTGCTAATTTCCAGGGTCGGTGGAGGCACCGCTTTGTGAAGTTGGGACCACAGTTGCAGTGCCGTGCAGTGCCACCCCTGTATCCAGTAATAAAGCTGTAAGACTATGATTGTCCTAGCTGTGGTAATGTGGGTTCATTGAGTTCGTGGAGCACACAGCCGTGACACCATCAGGTGCCATGGATGTTGTGTTTTGTGTGTTTTTTGCTTTGGAGAGAGCAGTTGGAGATGTTTGCTGGGGGAGTCGGGGGTATAGATATCTCTAGTATAACCTGTCAATTATTTCATGAATTAATACTATTACTGGAAAATATCAAAACTTGATTGTTTTTATACTTTGACCATTTTTCAGAATATTTTATAAAAGACAGAGCATAAGTATTGAAACAGCATTCAGTTTGATATGTCTAAATGATGAACAACATTTATACTTTCTTTGCTATAAAGTTCTCTTTTAAAGTTTGTCATATTAGTCACTAGAAAATGCAGAAAACTGATATTTTACCAATTCTGCTCATTAGCAAAAAAGTTGAATTCTCAGATACATAAAACTACCGATTTTACTAATGTTTATTTGCTGAACAATTTTTACACAAATACTAATGAATAGTCATGTTTCAGAACTCCAGTTTCTAAACATGAAAAAAACACTTTCTTGTTTTTCTTTGGAAAATTTCCAACATGTAGAAATCCCCTATCAGATAAACAGGACCCTTTGTACTTTTGTGATAAATAACATATTTTATAGTAAAATGTATTTGCTTTTGATTATATGCTATCTGTAAATACAGAAGTTGTGTAAACTCTTGCCATAATGTTAGATGTCCTTCTCTGTTGCAATATTCTTTACATGAGGGAGACTGCCTGACAAGTGACCCAACATCAGCCAGTTTACAAAAGCCTTATGTGCCTAGGGTGCATGGTACTTCACATTTAGTCTGCTATCAGACGTATTCCATAAAAGTGATGTATGAACACACCATCCTCGGAACTAAGTGCCCCAGGGAGAACTGCAGAGAAGTAGGAAGTGCTATCAGACGTATTCCATAAAAGTGATGTATGCACACACCATCCTCGGAACTAAGTGCCCCAGGGAGAACTGCGGAGAAGTAGGAAGTAGCACGGGTACATCCAAGAAAAAACAAATGCAGGGGGTGGTGGATAGAATAGAATACTGCAACAGAGAAGAGAAGGACATCTAACATTATGGTAACTTATCTACTGTATGTCCTTCTATTCTGCTGTTGCAGTATTCTTTACATGAGGGGCAGTGAAGCTCATGAGGAGAAAAAAAGGATGAGGAAGGGGAATTGGAGCTTTTCAGGAAGCTGTAGAGAATGGCCCTAGTGAACCCTGCCCTGGACTTGGAAATGTTGTCCAGTTTGTAGTGTTTGGTAAAAGTATGAACTGAAGACCAAGTAGCAGCTTCCAAATGCAGTTGATGTCCAATCCTTTGAAAAAGGTACCAGGTGAAGCTCTGGTGGAGTGACCCGTCACTGGAGAGAGGAGGCTCATTCCATGGTGTTCATAACAGAAGGTGATGGCTTTAGAGATCCAAGAAGAGATAGTCTGCTTGGAGACCAGGGGCTCTAGGGTGGAAGGAGATGAACAGTTTTCCTAATAGTCCTGATTATATACAGGTAAAACCTAAGCTGCCTCTACTTCTCTAGAGTATGCTGGACTCTTTCTGCCAACATTTGGGGGGAAGGGGAAAAAGGTGGGATGGTGGATTGCTTGGTTTAATGATAGCTCATTGACCACCTTAGGCATAAAGGAGGGGTTGGTGCAGAAGGAATCCCTGTCCTTATGGAAGACTAGAAAAGGAGGGGATGCCATAAGGGTTTGTAATTCTGAGACCCTTCTGGCCGATGTGATTGCCACAAGCAAGATAGTTTTCCAGGAGCAGAATTTTAAGGAAGCAGGAGCTGCTAGCTCAAAAGGGGACAAGGTCAGCTTTGCCGAAACAGAATTAAGATCCCAGGGAGGAGGCACTGGTCCCCTGGCAGGTCTCATGTGTAGGACACCTTTCAGAAATTGTTTGGCCTCAAACCTAGAGGTCAAAGAGGGTGAAAGACACAGACAGGCATAGATGTCTGGCAAATGTACTTTCACTGAGGAGTAAGTTAGTACAACCTTCAGCAATTCACACAGGTATGATAGGTTAGTGGGGACATCCACTGTTAGTGGGTCCATTTTACATGAATAACACCAGATTGAAAATCTTTTACATTTGGATAAATAAAATTTCTTTGTGTTGGGTATCCTGGCCTTTTGCAGTACCCTTAGCACATCCTCTGAGAAAAGGTGTCTATATAGAATGAGGGGCCTATCACCCATGGTGTAATTTGTAGGGTTGACAACTGAGGATAAATGAGGATGCCCATGTGTTGTGTGAGTAGGTCCACTCTGTGGGGTAACTTGTGATGATTGTCCTTGGCTAAATGTAGGACTAATGGGAACCAATGCTATCTTGGCAAAAAGGAAGTCACCAACAAGACTTTTGGTCTGTCCTGCCAAATCTTTAGGAGGACTCTTGGGATAAGAGACAGAGGAGGGAATGCATATAGGAACAAGAGAAGCTTAGGGTATCCACCTTCCAGGCCAGAGGGTGTGGGTCTCTGGCACAAAATAGGGAAAGTTGTCTGTTCATGGGGGAGGCAAAGAGATCCCCTTGTTGAATACCAAATTGGTGGAAATGTCCAGAAACACATCCCTGTGAAGCATACATCCGTGAAGTTGTGTTTTGGACCTGTTGAGAGTGTCTGCCAAAACATTCAGGTTGGATGGAATGTTTACTGCCTGAAGTGGTGTCTGCAACTTGACTGCTAGTTCCTATACCTGTAGAACTAGTCTGTACAGTAGGTATGAAGGGGTCCTCCCCCATTTGTTTATATACCAGAGCACTGTTGTGGTGTCTGTTAAGACTTTGAGTTGCACTGGGATGAGGAGAGGATGAAAAACTTGGAGTGCCAGTAGTAGTGCTCTCATTTCTTTTATATTGATGTGCTGTTTTCTCTGCATGGGTGACCAGGTATCTTCAGCTTTCTTGGCACTAAGGCTGCTCCTCAATCTGAGTCTGAAGTGCCTATGTGTATTTCCTGTACTGGTGGCAGAGGATGGGGTTTGAATCCTTGACTGGTAGAGAGTTGTTGGATCCTGCAACTTATTTCTCTCTTCAGGCAGGGAAGAAGAGGGATTTGGGACTCCAGTGGCTCGACAGGCTGAGTCCACACTGACTTTAGGTACCATTGCCATTTCCTCATGTGCATCTTTGCCAGAGGGAGCATGGGAATGGTGGAAGCCATAAAGCCCAGGGTCCTAAGGTAAGTCCTGGCTGAAATGTTGGATATTGAAATGAGACTTTGAAATAATGAAAACCATTCCTTGGCCTTCTGTAAGGGGAGGGAAACCTTCATGAATTTGGATTAAATCCTGAACCCCAGGTAAATCTGATCCTTAGTTGGAGTGAGGGCTGATTTATTGTAATTTATGGTGAATCCCAAGGAAAGAAGGATGTTGACTGTATGGTTGAGGTCTCAATGTAGCACCTGTGGGCTGTCTGCTTGGAGCAGGAGGTCATCCAGATATGAGAAGATTTGGATGCCCTGCAGACTGCTGAATGCTAACACTGGTGCTAGGCATTTTGTGAAGACCCTTGGGGCGGTAGAGAGACCAAAGAGCAAGGCAGAAAATTGAAAGTGTTCAGAGGCTACAGAAAATATGAAATATTTCCTATATCTTGGATAGATAAGGATATGAAGATAGGCATCTTTTATGTCTATGGAGGCCATAAAGGCTTGAGGTAGGATTAGGGGAAACAAGGTTTGTAAGGTGAGAATCCTGAAGTAGGGTTGCTTTAGGTCAATGTTTAAGAAGGAGAAGTTTAAGATAGGTCTCCAGGGTCCTTCTTTTCTTGGGAGCAGGAATAGGCTTGAATAGAATCCCTTTTCTCTTTTATGGATGGGTGCATGTTGGATGGTGCCTTGGCCGAGGAGCTGCTGAAAGACTGGAGGCAACAGAGGTAAATGTTCTTTGGGTGGTTGGGGGATGCCCCTGAACAGTGGTAGAGACTCCCACACCATTTAGTGTCCATTCTTTATTATGGACAGTACCCAAGAGTCTTGGGTAATGGTTTGCCAAACCAGACTTAAAAGGGATTGGTAAAGGGGGGGTTGGGGCCTTGGTAGTTAAAATGACCCTGGTCCATCAGGAAAGGGTTGCTTTGGAGTTGGGGTTTGTTGTAGAGTATGAAAGGATTGCTGCCTTGTTCATGTACTCTTGGATTTGGGTTGAGCAGGTCTAGATTGTGTCCTGACAAAGGCTGCTTTAGAGCAGAAGTTTCTCTGGAATTTAGGGACCAGAGAAACCTGGAGGTGTTTAAGGTCTTTCATCTCCTTGCCCTTCTCTTACAAGGTCTTGAAAAGTACTATGGCTACAAACAAGGCTTCATTGTCCAGGGAAGCATCCATCAGTTTGGATTTGATATCCTCAGGCAAGGGCTGTAGGCTGAGTCATGTGAACCTCCTTAGGACAGAACCAGATGCAGCTACCCTTGCAGAATCCTCTACAGCATCATAGCTACATTTAAAACAATGCCTGGTCACCTGGGAGGCGGTAGCTAACAGGGATGTAGCTATGTTTTTTTTCTCAGATTCAGGGTACTTCAGAAATTACTTAAACAGCTGAGACAGGCATTCCAATGACTATTTAGTCATATGTGTCTGGTGATTTATAGCTCTAAATGCAAGAGTGAAAGGTGTATAAACTTTCTCACCTAGTCTTTCCAAATGCTTGCTGTTCTTGTCTGAAAGGAGCAAGGAAGAGGAGGGAAGAAGTCTAGAGGGTTTGTCAGAAGACACCAAGATGACTGATGTACAGCTGCTGGTGGTCTGAATAAACACTTACAATCTGCAGGCACCTTACAAAACCTGTCATTGTTTTTGGGGGGTGGAATAGAGCCTGGGGCCCTGCTAGAGGATGCAAAGGCATCCAAGAAGGCCAGAAGGATGGGGGGATAGCAAAGGGACTAGGGGTGTCCATATGCAATGGATTGTAATAATGTTTTTGAATATCCTTCATTTCAGTGGTTTCCCATTTGAAATGCTCTTACATTCTAATCAGAGTATCCCTGAAGGAAATGTCTTCTACAGGGAAGTCAGTCCCATTAGAATTTTCCTCAGGAGAAGCATAGTCTAGTTAAGAGGGAATCTGGGTAGAGCAGGCTAGAGACTGCTCATCAGAGGAGAGGTCCTCCTGAGTTGAAGATTCTTCCCTGCCCTCTTTTGGGAAGGAGCAGACCTTGGAGAAGTAGGGATAGCAATCCCTGGAGGAGGTCTTAGAGGCATAAGGCCATTGAAGATGGTTTGGGAAAAGGCCTGCCAATCCTTTTGTGGATCGGAAGAAGGAGAAACATGTTTAGTTTTCTGTTTCTTTTTGCTGGGCATTCCCATTCTATGGAAAGAAGGTGGACTGGACGTAGGCCTACATTCTTTAGTGTCTGTATTCACTTCCTCATGAGCAATGATTGACAGAATCCCCCATGGCTCTTCAGAAATAATGAGTCGTGGTTCTTCTTGGACATCCTGGGCGGACGCCTGTGGCACTTCTGATGACATGCTCCTATCCTGTTCCACTGTGACCTCCATTACAGGATCAGCCTGTGGATTAGACACTGGCCTAAAGTGAATCTCCAAACTGGTAGTTGTATTGGGAGAGACGTCAGACCCTGGAGGTGCAGCCGAAGCTTCAGGCCTAGGTTTCTTGGCCTTCCACTTTGCTAATGACTTGGCTTCTGAGGTTGAGGGATGCTCCATCCTTTTTATGAGGAGTTTGAGATGCTGGTTTTCCAGGTATATGGAAAGTGAGTTAAGTCTACTTCATAGGGTTTTCAGGACAAACAACTGTCACATAGGGCAGGCATTATAGTCATGGGATGGCCCAAGACAAAGCAAGCACTGTTGATCGCTGTCTTTATGTGGAATCTGACATCTATATTTACATATGCCCTTCTTGGATGACATTAAAATTAAAACTCTATCAAAAGTAAGAAAAGAATTCCCCAGCAGGGCACTTATCTGAGAGAAGTTTCTTTGGTGGTCAGACTGTACATACGGGAAGTGCACTCTGTCTGGCAGAAAGAAGTTCTGAGGATGATGTGTGCATACACCACTTTTACGGCCTATGTCCGATAGCAAACTATGTGTGACATACCGTGCACCCCAGGCACCTAAAACTTTTGTAAGCTGGTCAACGTCAAGTCACTTGGCAAGCAATCTCTGTCATGTAAAGAATACTGCAACAGCAGACTAGAAGGACATATGTTGATACTGTTGCAGTAAATTACACTATGGAGAGTGTTGTGACTGTTGTGTTTCCTTTCCAAAACTTAATGATGCTACATTGTGATATCTGAATAAAAATTCTCACCGCAGTGATAGGGATTGAATGGGCCAGCTGAACAGGAGAGATTGGTGATCACTAGATAGTGCATTCAAGGAGAGCAAAAACAAGCAAATAAATGAAAAAATAATACTGGAAGAGTAGTGGTTACTTTTGTAACGATGCTAGCAGATTGGTGATAAATTCACATGTGCTTTTATCATATACTGATATCTGGCTTAAAGGACAGGGCAAATATATCTATATATATTTACTGTACCAATGTGCTGATAAAGAAATATAATAAATACATCTGACAGAGCATATATATTAGTATTTATTGCCAAGCTATGTACATCATCAATTATCAAAAAAAAAAAAACTCAATCTTCATCCACAAAACCATATTTACTTACATCAGACATAATCAAAAAGTTACATTAAAATAATTAAATAAAATAAAGAACTAACTGCATCCAGACTATTGGAAAACAAGTTTATCAACAAAAAGGATCAAGAATTCATTAAAATAGTCAACTGTATAATGTTAATATAAATAAAACACACTGCAAATGGATTTTAATGCAGTCACAACTATGATATTAAACTAGTGAATTTATTTTTATTTATTTATTTTATTTTACATTTGTTAACCGGGAAAGTCCGACTGGACACATATCTATTTTCAGCTGAGGCCCGGGGAGAAAAGCTCCAATAGCATGTCATAAAGAAATTACACAAGAATATCATACAGAGATATAAGTTCTATAGAAACATAAGTTATGTATAGATTAACAGTTCCTTTAGTAAAGTCACCATAGAGCATTCTAGAGTATATAAACACACAAGAATTTTTTTTTTTATCAAACAATATTAAACTTTACTTTAAAATGTCGGTAGGAAACACCAACAAGAAAGTTCATTCATAAAAAAAAAAAAAAACAACAGAAAAAACAACAACAAAGAAACCTTCAACCCTAGGTAAAGCCCTAATGAACAGTCAAACTTTGTAGTTACTAGGATAAGGTAGTCAAGTTAAAACACATAAAACATAGCACACATAAAAGATGGACAAAATAAATTAGCTGGGGGACAGCAAAGAACAAAACATGAAATAGCTTGCATATTTATATTATGAAATATCATGATGAAACTTTTCATTGTGAGTGTTTGTGTGTGTGTGTGTGTGTGTGTGTGTGTGTGTGTGTGTGTGTGTGTGTGTGTGTGTGTGTGTGTGTATGTGTGCGTGTCACAGTCTGGTGTTAAATATTTGAAATATCTTATCAGTTAAATATAGACAATTTTAAAGTACACACTTGGAAGTAAGTCCACATTAACTTTCTGCATAGACATTCTTAGGGTTTTTGTCACTACAATATCTATCCAAACATGCCATATGGTTTTGACAGGGCCATAGTCATTTAAACTCATTTGGTAATTATTTTATATTACCTGACAATCCTATCACATAGTTAAGTGCCTGAGAGCTGGTGATTTTATTTCCTTTCTCTACTTCTAAGTATTCTCTACTTGTGCATTGCTAAGCTTTTAAAACCAAGACATTTGAAAAGAAGTGTATCTTTTCTTGCCTTACAAGTCCACCCTCAACATTCTATAAGATAATATGTACAGATTTAGTATTTTATGTCAGTCTGAAAATGACATAAATTGTCAGTGAAAGCACTTACATGTTTGTTTAAAAAACTGTGTGATGTGGTCACTTGTGATGATGTAAGGTATTGCCAGCTATGCCAGGAGAAGTAGGACAGTGGATGTGTAATATATGCCAGCACAGCTAGGTGGAGCTTAGCAAAGAATTATATGTTATTTGAATATCAAACTGATTTGTACAGATGCTTGTGTTGAAAAATGTATTTGTAAAGCTGCTTGTGTTAAAAATGCACCAACAGTGTGCCCTGCTGGACAGAAAAAATGTACATGCATTAATCTAACTGTTTAAATGTATATGTTTCAACCAAGGATACTGGAAGAGAAGATGCTAATCTTGATCCACCTAACTTTGAAAATAGTTTGAAATTAAATTATCTGGCTTAGGCCATAATTATAGTATCTTACAGTTCTCAATGCAGCCAGAGACAAAAACATTGTACTAGGAAGCTTTCTGCATTGTCTTTGGGGTGAACTCATTGCTACTCTGGAAGTGTGGAGGTTTGAAATTTTTAGGAGCTGCGGCAGATGTTAGCAAGGCTGTCTGCGTGTGCATTATTGACATACATGTTCTAAATCTTGACAGCTTCTAGTCAAGGGGGTAGCATGAGAGCCAGAAGTCGGATGACCAGATGTATGTAATATCATTCTGTAATATAGGACAAAAATGATGTTTAATACTAGATGAGTCTGAAGTCTCATGGCACTCTGTATTTGGTACCTGACATAGAAGGACCTCTGACCCACTCCATCTGGCCTTGCTCTGTTAAGTAACTGGGAAATAATAATTCTTTAGATCAGTCAGTAAAATATAGTGAGATTAGTTAAGTAACTGTGTGAACTTGTCTACCTGTGTTATTTTAATATTTCCTGTGATGAAACTCTGGTGTTTATTGTAAATAGTTATTTAGTATTTTCATGTTCTTTTTTTATTTACTATTAAATATATTTAAATTTGTTATTGTGGCTGGTCCTTTAGAGAATATTTTAACTTTTGAGAGTACTTATATTTATTCAGTGACACTAAGGCCACTCCTGGAAGCCTTACTGCATTGCTCAAAACACTACCATTTGTATTTATATTAATTTAACTCAGTATAATTGGGTACCCTTGCAATATCCTTAGCAGCTGGCTTTTGAGTGTCTAGTGGTAGTGTAACTACCTTATAGCCTGGGCAGAAGGGGCCATAGCTAGTAAATCTGTGCCAGCCTTTGCCAGGTGTGCGTGTGTGTGTGTGTGTGTGTGTGTGTGTGTGTGTGTGTGTGTGTGTGTGTGTGTGTGTGTGTGTGTGTGTGTGTGTGTGAAAATCAAATCTCAAATATATGTGTGTCAGCTGCTTGGAGCAGGAACATGAAGCACTGGTTTCACAGAGAGAGTGCTGGAGGACTTTGCTTGGGCACTCAGCTGAGGACTCAACCCTACAGCTGTGCCAGTGGGGAGTCATACTGGGTATCTGGAAAGAGAGAGAGGTCCCAGTCTTCAGACTGTCTGTGTTCCTTGTGCTCTCTTAAGGTAAATTGTGCTTGATGCATTGAGCTGCATCTAGAAATACTGGGTGTATCCATTTTTGTTCCAAGTGAACGTCCTATCAGTGGTAAGGATTTAGGCTCCTTGATTACTGGCCCAGAGTGGGGAACTCACATCATTCGTGATATTTTCTTTTTTTGTAAAGATCGGTTTACTGTCAATCCATTCCCCAATATCTTTAAAGACAACAATATTTTATAGGAATATCTCTTCTATGCTATTTTCAGTTCTGACTTTTGGAACACAAGTGGAAATACATTTCATCTTACTGATGTTTATCTTCTGACAGTTTTAATCCATGTTCCAAATCTGTTTAAAGCTTATTGAGGTATATCATTCATATTTTGTAAAAGCCTTACCAATTTTAAATCACCTATGTAAACATTGCATAAATACTTTAAAAATTAGATCACTAAGAAATAGGTTAAATAATTATTATCCAATGATGGATCCTTATGGTTCACTCCTAGATAAAGGATGGGATTCAGAAATAGCCTTCAGCTTGAAAAGCCTGGGTTTATTGGACAGCTGTGAATCCATTTCAGTAATTGGTCATTGACTTCTAGTTTTCTTAATTTAACCATAACTTGAGTATAGTTTATTTTGTCTTGAGGAATATTCCAAAATAGAAATTGTGTTGCTATAAAAAAGCAATGTAAAGTGATGGTCAATGTTATTGTAAATTCAAACTGAAAAATTTTAATCATATTTAACTGACTAATTCAGAATTTTATCTTTTCAAGTAATAATCTCTCCGTGGCTTTACTGACACATGGTAGAAAACTATTATGTCTGTAACTAGATACTGATGAATTAACACCCTTATCCTTTTATGCAACCATGACAATTGCACTTTTCCAGTCAACCTGAGCTATACCTTCTTTACCAGGTCTCTTGATGAGTGATTAAGCCATGAATCAGGAAACACATTATTTCCAAGTATATTACATTTATACATGTTCCCTGTGTTACTTTTATGTTGCTTTCATTTTAATGGGTTTGTGGATTTGGACTTCTTTTTATAATGTATAATACCACTTGCTAATTGCACTGTAGAAAAGTTATGGTCCTCATAATGTAGCAGCATAAGTATAGTTCAGGTGAGAATTTTCTTTCATCTTTCTTCACATTTTGCATGGAATACCTTTTCGTGGTTGGTGGCTTTATTCACTTTTCTTTGATTTGCTGGAATATGGATTTGTGTGAGAAAACTTTTTTTTTGTTCTTTTGTTTCATGTCTCACTTTTGGGTACTGGAACTGCACACAAAAGGCTGTAGAGGTAGAAAAATGTGAGGATTTTATATATGTGTGTTCACTTCATGCTGAGCCTACACATTTACTTAGTGTTAGCACGATAAGCAGCAACACTCATTTAATATGCAAGCTGCTAAGCAAGCCTGCATGTTCAGCAGCACCTGTCCATGGCTAGCACAAGTGTTAGCAGGCACAAAGAGGTGCATGGTGGCTTAAGAACAATTTAGAAGCAACAGGTTGTGCATATATGCAATCCCAATAAATGAACATATGTGGATAGCATAATACAAGTCAAGGGCAATAGAAATGGAAAAACTGAGAGTGAGGGAAAGGTAAATTGTATGCATATATATTTAGATTACTGCAAAAACAACAGTACTTAAATAAATAAATAAATATTTTTATTTATACAAGTAATCCTGTTCACTTAGTGACACGTGCATAAATTAAAAACAGAATGTTGTGAGAGGCACATAAAGGTAACAGGTAACAGTCTAACAAAGGGGAATTAATGTGGTAAATGTTTATAAACTGCTGAGAGGAGATAGCAGTGAGCATATTTGCATATACTGAAGCTATCCCATATCAGATATGAATCCAGAAAGTTATCTGTTGTAAGCAACATTATGCTGCATTTTCCAACTATCATGTAAAAACAAAAATAAATAAACCCTACAACTGTTGTGTCAGGCACTTCAGAAATGGATGGGTTTTTTTTGGCCATTTGTTGTCACTTGTAACCATAGGAAGGATACTATAAATTTACACATGTATAAGCCAAGCATGCATTTTTTATTAATGTAAATTATAAACAGCAGTATAAGTACACTCATAAAACCTAAAGGAACAATTGCCAGTATATATGTTCTGTCACATGTCATTAATTTTCTGTTATTCACATGATTATATTGAGAACATCTAACTACACCCATGTGGCAGGTGTATGGAAGCACTCTGCCATTATAATGTATACCATGGGAGTAATCAAAGGTAATAAATTCCATCCACATGACTGCTGTTAAAACATTCATACAGGTAAAAAAACTGTATGGTTACCCTTGCTTTATGTATATGAAGGAAACAATACTGATGGTTGTTATGAATGTACACACCTGTGACATTGTGGCAATATTGAGAAGAATAACAAACGTGCAATCATTCCAACAACAGGATTAAGTGATGAAAACAGCATGTTGTGAATGTTATAAAGTTTGTGACTGTTCATGGATGCCGTGTATGCAGTGAAATACTGAATGACATGATGCACACACAGATGTGTCACTTTGACCAGTATATAAACAGAATAATGATCTGATATGCACAGCACCATTTTTATAACTACAGCAGATGTGAAATACATACTTGCAAAATACAGTACGGTAATGTGGCATATGTAATTGTGCCCATTGTGATGAGCCCTCTTTACCCTGGAACAGCAATTAAGTAGTTTCAGTCCTCACCACTGTCACTGGTAAGGGGTGTCACTAAAAACAGGGACAGAAGTTCCCGTCTAGGTATCTGACACACTCACTCTTAAATGTCTGATATTTACACACACACACACACACACACACACACACACACACACACACACACACACACACACACACACACACACACATGCACACACACTTGGGAATGACTGACATGTATTTACCTAATGTGATCCTTTGCCCAAATTACAGGATAATGGCTGCCACCAGTCAAATACCACAATACCCCTCAAAAGGGGTGTTCAATTAAATTGGGTAAAATAGATATAGATACAAATGGTAGCATGTAACCCAAGCAGAAAGGCTTTTCAGAGTGGCCCTGGTGTTATCACAATAGGCATAAATACTCTCAAGTTAATCAAAGTATTCACTAATAACCAGCCACAATGAGAAGTAGCAAAATACTTAATAATAAAAAAATGATTTAAAACATGTAAATACTGAATAACTGATTACAATAAAGAACAGAGTTCCACACACAGGAAATATGAAAACAATACCGCAGGACAGATCTCACACTGATTTTAGAAAACTTCTAACTAACTAGCTGTAGTTCCCTGACTATCTATCTATCTACTCTAAATAACTCAGCAAGGCAAGATTAAACTCTTACCTCTGCAAGGCAAGATGAGGAATTATGTCCACACTCTAGGATGTTGTCTGTCTCCAGCAAATGGAACAACTACTCTGGAAACAACTGGACTATTACAGCTGAATAGCTCTGGAAAACAACTACTGAACAATAGTAGAACAATTGGCTCAAAACTTGCTTTTATAGCAGATTGTTTTTAAAGTAACAGGAACCTGCTATGAGAATTCTAGTCTCTCGTATCAAACTTTGAAAAGTAAACAAAAAGCTGTTGTGAAGATTCTTGAAAAGTAAACAAAAAACTCCTGTTAAGTTTCTATTCTCTTTGCTCTGGCACACAATGACGTCACATCTAGATCCGCTGACTCTGGCATAGCATACATTCAGAATTCTCTTTACAAAGAACATCTACATTTGGTCAGCCAGAAGAACACTGCTTGACATAGAAACATCTCGCATAAATTAAAGTGATAATCAAAAGTCATCAACTTATTTACAAAATTAAAGCTAGTCATGCTGGCATATGTAACACATGGTAATTTACAATTATTTACAAATAGTCATGCTAGCACAGATAACAATATCTCACATCCTCACACCTGTAAACCAAGGTACAATCAAGTGTAGTCAGGCCCCTGGCAAATAGGTTGTTTCTGAATGTTATGGTATATATCAACAAACATAGGATGTACTTATGTGCATAATACAAATGAATATGTGGCCCACAAAAGACTTGGGGGGAAAATAAAACCCCATGCCAGCCGTATACCATTAATACATCAGGTAATGGGCAAATGAAGCAAATGTAAGAAATAATTATTCATGACCATGGTACATTTGTGTTAATGTACACAATGGTATGTGTGTCCTTCCTAGTGCAAGTTCCACACCATACATGCTGACTTAAATAAGCATATTAAACTATAAATATGAATGCAGTATATATTAACTAATATTAAGCCCTGGAGTAAGCCTTGTTATAGACTATAACAAAAACTGTATAGTAAGATACATCATGTGGAACAGTAACATGTATTTTAACTAACCTGTTGATGAGTTATATTACACATGCATTAAATGTACACTGGCCTGTGATAAATGTTGCTATCCTTCTCCCATAGGTCAGTAACTGCACTTCACGGATGTTGGCAAAGCCAACATTCCAGAGGATAATTCAATTAAGTTCTAACAAAGAACAGCAAATGATGACAAATATCTCATGACACTGATAATTAAATGATCTGTCTGTTAAACAGTGCACATCTGCTACAGTATTATACAAGGAATGCTCACAAGGAATCACAGCAAAGACTACAATGACACTGACTACCAATCACAAATACACAAGAAAGTATCATAGCATAGGCCCACTCACAGTCTTTGATGATTTTGCAGCATGGCACCATGTTAAGAAATGTATAAGCCCTCATCTCCTATAAAGCCCTAGAATGTGAGCAAAAGAATGACATTAATATATAAATGTTTGTATGCAGGTAATTATTATTGGTGGAATTATTAATGCCTGTGAGCATTCACTGACATACTCAGCAGTTATATCTTACCTGACTTTAACACATGCTGAGGGTAGATCTCAGATAAATGTATATAAATGTGTATGAACCATTTTCACCACAGAAAAGGACACAGCTGATGTCTCATAATGATCACACTTGATCACTTGAAGGGATTACATCACTATCCTTTTACAAAGGGTATGGCTGTCCTAGCATGGAGTGTGAGACCTAAAAATGTGTCCGTTTTACTGTGCTACATCTGCCTTCTTTGCCTAAACCACTCCTGTCTGTCATAATTGTCTGACAGACAGATGTTACTAGACTTAAACCCCTGCCAGTCATGTTACACACTTTACATAGCTGTGTATTTACTGCATTTGCCACTAGAAATAGTAATGAAGGTTGTCCAAAATAACACAAATCAAGTTGTGAAGTAAGAGTTTTAATGTTAATTTATCCAAAATAAATTGTCTGAGTGATGAAAAGATGGCAGCTGTCTTAATGTCCTCACAACTATGAAATGTCCAATATCACTTGTGTTTGGCCAGGACACTCATTTCCAGCCACACTGTTTTCTATACATAAAGTCCCAGATTCAAATGATTGTCTATCTGTGTAGATATGCTATACAAGTAAGCATTAACTCCATGTGCCAAAGGAGCACTCTCAACACAAGAATCACAGAACACCTATCTGACAGTTATAAAATTCCAAATGTGTTGAAAAGCATTTGTCCAACAAAAAAATGTCCAAAAACAAATAGGTGCAATGTCATATGTGTCAGATCAGTACACTGTCATAAAGTTATCCTTTTCTGGAATTAAACATCCATGTATATAAGTCTGCACAGTAATCAAATATGCATTAACTACACATGCCACTGGCAAATTCTTGCCACATCTGTGAGATGCAACATATCTGAAGTAATGACACCATATCATTGTGTTACAAAGCAGCTGTTCAAGGTAAAAGTGATGAGGAGACCTGTCCCACTGTAACTGTACACATTACAACTGTGGTGGATTCCATTCATGCATAGCAGTATACTAACACACATTGGTACCATTCAGTCACTGTGGGGTTTGAACACCTATCTACATGACCACATAAGCTACAGGACATTGTGTAAGCAAAAAGTGCCACAGAAGAAATCATACTGCAGTTGTGAGCTAGAATGTTTTTGAAAGCATTAAATCATCTTATTGCTGCAAGACATATATGTGACTGTAATTTGATTAACAGTGGTGGTATCTGTCTCCCTGCCACAAAATATTGCATGATGTGAGGTATACGGAAGCACATGTGTTACACAATGCAGTCATCACTGGGATGGCAAAATCTTAATCATGCACAATGCATAGATAATCAGGCATTATTAATCTAAGGTAACACTCTGCAGAGCATTGTATCATTTCCTTGCACAACAGGAGAAGTTTACCTCTATGTATAGAAAAGGCACATTTAAAAATTGCACCTTCAGTATTCAACAAAGGAGTTATTTTTGCTAAACTGGACTAAAAGTATTGAAAGAAAATCTCCAGCTAAACATGTGAACATCAGATATGTGGGTGACAACATTGTTACCTATATGTAAATTCACACTCATACTCATACAACCAAGTTTAAGGAATAATGACTGGTTTTGAACACACTACCTAAGATCACAAGCTAGAAAACATTGCATGAATTGCAGGTGCCACATGAGACATTTTGCATGTGTGACAGTGCACATTTGAATGGATGATATCACCATTGTTTTAATAGGGTGATGTGAATGCTAAAAGGGAAATTAAAGTAGTGGTAGAGGCCATAAATCCTGCACATCTACACATCATATGTCTTTGAAGCAATGTGTACACTTCACAATGGAGAGAAACTCATAGTAGTCACTCACTGCTGGATTTAAACCACCTGCCTATCTAGTTACACAATCTAGAGAACACTGTATCAACAGCCAGTATCATAGGAAATGCCTGGTTACAATTATGACACAGTGCATATTTAAATCATTATTTTATCAGTGTGCTGGCAAAAATGTGTTTCATCTAGGGATACTCTAAATTAAAAGGGAAGCTCTCCCCAGTGTAAATATGTCTTCTAAGTGGAAGTGTACACAAAGGATCCTTCAAAAAGACAGTTCTTCATGACAGCACAGTCATATAAAAACAGTCACACTACTTAAGCAATGCAGGATTTGAACCACCTACGTATTTAGTTAAATGGTTTAGCAAACACAACATCAACAGAAAGAACCACAGGAGAAGTCAGACAACAGTTTTGAGAAAGTGCATATTTGAGATGATGGCATCATTGTGTTGCAGTGGATGTTTTTTTTTGTGCTAAAAATGCCATGGATTGACTGGAGTAGTCTCATAGTGTAAATATGTCTTGCAAGTGGAAGCTTACACAACAGATATTCTGAAGGAACCAATTCAAACTGACAATACAGACACATGCAGAAAGTATTTATGTCAAGGTGGTTTTGAACCACCTATCTAGTAAACAATCTAGACAGCACAGTGTGAACTATATTCCCAACAGGAGAAATCTGACTTCTATAGTGACAACATGCACTTTTGAAAGGATGACCTCATCAGTGTGTTGAAGTGAATATGTTTGTGCTAAAAATCAGATAAAGTGATGGGGGAGTCCTCTCATAGTTTAAATGTTTCTCCTGAGTGGAGGGGTCAATGCAGATGTTAACACCCTCATGAAACTCAGTCAGTGCTGTATTTGAACACCTGCTTATCTATTCACGCAACTTAGAGAACACAGTATTAACTAAAAGTACCACAGAAGACGTCTTGCTTTAAATATGTGAAAAAAGACATTTGCAAGGATTGCCATATCAGTGTGCTGCAGAGAAGCTATTGGGCAGCACAGGTTTGGGTGAAAATATATATGTCTTTATTAGCAGAAATAACAGCAATGTGCTAACTGCAAATTATTATGTAATGCTCAGATAATTTATCTATCCTTTCATTAATGTACATTGTGGTAGTGTGAGTGACACATACCTGCATCACAGTATGGTGTTTTGATGACAATCACATTTTTGACAACCAGGCATTTATTAGTGTTCAGCTTGGGATGATTGTTTGCAGACATTAGCCATTTGTGGTGTAATTTTCAATTGCGCATACTCATGTTTGGACATGCAGTCTAAATATAAGCAGACAGGTCAAAGATATGGCACTGCACTGTTTAATACCACTGATGAAGTCTGTGTGAAAAGGGTCCACACCATTGTACATCATTTCCCAATGTTAGTGTTGGAGTGCAGACATAACAGCATCATGTTGAAATCCACATATCTTGAGTACAATAGTCCATTAACACATACAGAATGGATAAATTCCACTCACATTCCTTTTTTTTAAAACCTCTCCCTGAAGAGCACCATTGACACTATAACAACAATCATTTGCATGACTGATATCAAGGTATTAACATATGTCTAATTATATCCTGAGATGTTGAACTTAGAACAGGAATTAGTAATAGTCTGTGGTGTTTCATGCCAACCTTCATACACATAAGGAGTATAGATACCAACAGGTCTGATTCTCATGACATGCAGAATAGAGATGCATGTTAAGGTTTTATGTGTCATGATTTACACATTTGTCATGACACTTGCAGTGCATTAATTATTACATGGATGATACAGGTGTATAGCTAAACACATCTCATATATACTGACTGTCAATGTATTTGAGGCAGTTGCAACTGTTGCTATGCAGTTGTTATGTGCTTATATGATGGGACTGAGTAATGAAGTCAATACATGCATCACGTATATATATATATATATATATATATATATATATATATATATATATATATGTGTCGCAATTAAAAATGTTCAGAAGATGAATGGAAATAAAACCACACTGATAGTATCTCCTTATGTATGTATAACAGCAATATTGTCTATATGTGCTTTCTGCATTATGCCTGTAAACACATAAAGCCTTTATTGTACCTAATTTCCTGCAGTATTTTCTGGGAAGATATGAGCATTTTGTGAATGATAATGAAACACATGATGAACAAAGCAAGATCAGGTCTATGTCACTTCAGCAAAGTGACAGTTTGTTGAAATTCGCTCTTGCAGTAATTATATATATCAACTCTGAGATCACACTACAGTGGGGAAAGGGCAAATTTCCCAATCTTCACTGTAACACGATCTCAGTATGAACAGTTCTTTGAATGACATGTTCGATGTAAGTGAACCGAAAATGCCATTCACTGAACTGAATTTTTCTCTGAAGTAATATAGACCTGCAAAATGTGACCTGCAAGTTTAGAACCTAATGGAAAGTTTAAAGTTCTCTAAGGCTTGGACTTCTTAATTTTAAAGAACAAACGTATTATTGTATGGTCTAAAAAGAAACTTGTTAATGCTTGGAAAGCATGCTTTTATTCTCAGAAACAATTTTCTAACATTGAATAGCTAGGACCAGCAGCTTGATACTGGTATATCTCCTAATAATACTGAATTCTGTTATGCCATGACCTAAGCTGTGCATCTCAGTAAATCACAAATCCCATAGGAATTACCAGTAAAGGGTGCTACTCCATTGTTGTGTATGAACTCTGAAATAATTGACTTGTAGTCAAAGGAAGGGAAAGACCACCCACTTTTCTAAGTTTTGTCACATAATTTGCAGAGGAATTTGTCTACGTCTGTATGATGTGCCACATACACAGTGAAATTTGTGGTCAGGTACTACTGACAGTCTTATTTGGGTAATTAGTCCTGTTGTCAGGAACACAGCACCTGCTGTCAAAAAAGGCAGAGAGGTGTGAAACAGTTTTCCATTGCATTGACTTTATTGCAGAAAGGAAGAGAATTTACAGACTCACAGCTACTTCCAAAGTAGCCATGCCTTTCATAACAAAACAGAGCAATCAGATCAGTAAATGCTTCAAACAATGTTATCTCTTCTTTTGACAGATTTACATAAGCAGCATCACAGTATCAAATGCTAAGCTTTAAATTCTAAATTGTGTTGTTTATACGTTTATGCTGTTTTACATTTTAATATGATTTAAATGTAGTATCAAAGATGTCTGTGATACTTAGAGAAAAGTCAGACCCCAGGATTTAATAAATGCTGTGTAGGCATAGTGTAGAGCCTACATGGAATGTTACCATGTCTGTGTACACGGTTCCCCCTTGGCAGTGCACCATGCATATTAATCATGGCACATTGCTGAGGGAGAGCTGTGGGACATGGCTATTGAATCAGTGTAGGGAGTGTGGTGTTAACTGAGTCCACAGATGATTAACACACTCCCTGCACTGTCCAATTGTACTATAGCATTATAATTATTTTTTTTTTTTAAAAGTGTGTTTGTACAGCACTGTGCAGAGTTCAGCAGTTCTAAGTGGTGCCAAGACACCTGCCAGAAATCTAAAAATAGAAACCGGATATGTTTAATTAGTCTGTAAAAGTCAAGTTTAAGTGTAACTGAACAGGTTTGTACAGCACACTGCAGTGCTCAGCACTGCTTAAAGGTAGCTCAGAGGTATATGTAAAGGTATAACAAAATTTCACATATCCTTGTAGCTAAATAGAGTTATGGCCTCATGTGCAGTACTTGAAGGGTTTAAATACATGGAAGAACAAGTTAGCATTTTTCTTCAAAATACACATTATACAAATACTTTTTAAATACTAGCCTGCTGTGCTCAGCTAAGCTCTGCTAAGACCTGTTAAGCACTGCATAAACAAACAATGGCAGCTAATGTTTATTCACTGCTTGGCATCACTTGGCTGGTTTGTGCACTGCTAAGCATTGCTAATAATATGGGTTTTAGCATTGCTCAGCTCAGCTGTGCTGGTTTGCACACTGCTAAGTGATACACCATATTTTTAAATATTGCCCAAAGACATGTAAAGGTGGGAAAACAGGCTATATTAAGCCCAGTAGGTGGGAATACAGCATAATCCTTTAGAGTTTTGTCTCTGAAGGATACTATGGCAGGCGTTGGTTAGGATTTGCACTTTTGGGTGCAGCAGTGGGGCATTCGGGGCTCCAGAGTCATGGTCAGACTCTTTGTCAAAAACATGAGGGCTGGCTGATGCAGGAAGGTTACCAGGGCTCAGAGTGCAAGGTGGAAGCTTGGGAGCAGCTGGCAAGGGACCTTACCAGTGCAACTGACATCCCCTGCATAGTTGAGCGATGTCATCACCACCACAATGACCTAAAAAGATGGAAAGAGGCTCTCTTGGACACCTAGGTCCATGATTTCTGGGCTTGGAATGTACCACATCTATGTAAGTACCATTACCTGTGTTTTACCAATATCTAATCTTGAATGTCTGCTAAACTGGTATGCATAACGGTGTGCTTTTCTCGCAACAGCTGCAGAGGAGAGGGTTTGCAACATCAAGGTGCTTACTGAGGGCTTGGCTAGGTTGCGCCGTGAGTGTGGTGAGTACTGAAGTATTTTGCAATCTATAGTCAAAAAAGAAAGAGTAAAGCATTAACTGTGATTAGGTATATACAGTAAAGATTGTATTGCAATGAATCTGGACTTATACCTGTACTGCAACAAGTGCATACTGCCAACTGTAGTGCCATAAGCAGGGAAGACTAAAGCATTAACTGTAATAAAGTATATGCAATAAAGTTTGTAGTGCAATAACTGTGGAATTACAGCGGTGTTGCAACACCTGCATAACGACAACTGTTGTGCAATAAAAACATGACATTATACCAGTAACTGATTGAAGGTTTCTGTAATAAAGTATGTTGTGCTATGACTGTGGAAGTAGAGCTGTTTTGCAAGAAATTAATTATTAAAACTGTTCTGCAATAAAAACACAAAATAAGATCAGTACCTGTATGAAGGTATATCTAATAAAGTCTGTTGTGCAATAAGTGTAGGTTCTGAGTTGATTTGTAAGTGATGACTTATGACAACTGGTCTGCAATGACACATGGGTCAATAGCAATAACACCAAGGTAAATTGTGTATAGCAGGTTTGTCTTGTTTTCACCATTGCATGTCAGCTACAAGCATTCAGGCTGTGAGATATGATGCTGAAGTCAGGAATAACAGTGTACTGGCTGTAGACTGCAAATAATAACCCATAATTGGATATTGTTTGTTGACTTCACAGATATTTCAACACACTAACAATGTATTGTGTACACCTGAATTCTATCTAGTAATGCATACTTTACCTAGTATCTTTGTCATGCTTGAATGTCATGCATGTGTGTTCAACTGTCACTGCAGTCGAATATAAAACTGTACCACTATTAGAAGGTCATATTTTGGTGCCAGGTGAGCTCTAGGCAAATATCAGTCAGTCAGTAATCAGCAGTGACTCAGTTGCTCAGTTTTCTAAATGTTGTGTGTGAAGTACATTTTACTATTAGCATATGTTGTTCCATAAACTTTATTTTGGGGCATGTGTTTTAATATTGTTATGCGTTACAATGGTTGCATATTAACATATCTTGTTGAATCACCTATTCTGTTGGACATATGCCGTAACTGTTAGTGGCATGCTGTTAATATACTGACTGTTTTGTTATTCATTGCTATGTTTCACATAATATGCACTAAAATGTAATGGGGCTATTTCCAATGTTCTGGCATGCTGTTATTACTAACGATGGTTTTGCTCATAACTAACCTAAAGGTATTGCTTCACCTTCATAGCCACAGCATGTCAGGGTAGGCCAGTTCCTGCTGATCTGCCTACCCTACCTCAGCCTGCCATGGCACCAGGTCCCAGCATGTCTTGGACCCAAGCCAGTGGTGCTACCAACACTTGCCCTTCACCACCTTTGCATGGAACTGCCTCAGGGGATGGTACCAATCCCATCAGGAGTGGTGGCAAAGGGGCAATAGTCACCCAGGATTGACTACTGGCCATGGTGCGCAGGATTGTTCATAGGAGTCATAGGAGCTATGAATGTCACCTGTGCTGGATTGAGGGTAGACTCGACAACCTGGTCAGGCCTGCTGGCACTGGCACCCAGCCTTCACCACAGCCACATTCAGGGCAGTGAAGGAGCAGTGTGGACTGCCCATGGGTGGGGACCTCAGTCACACTGTTGCTGTCTGGAGGCACATGCATTTCGGATTTCACAACACCCTCCCCATCCAAGGTGTTTACCCCCTCATGTGTCATACACCGCCTTTGTCTGCTGTCTTGTCTGTCTTGTCTGTCTACAATTGCATCCTGTCCTACCCAATCTACCTCCTCACATGTACCTACATCCTTTCCCCAATATTCTATTCTGTCCTTATAAAAAAAAAATGGGCATCTGTCCCAAAAAAAAAAAAAAAAGATTGTCCCACTGGACACAATTAATTTGGTCCAGTTGGCTTGACAACACATTTATGTTGTCCTAACCCCTCTCTCTAGGGGTTGAGAGTCCAAATTCATCCACAAAATCTGTCAAATTGCATAGCTGTTGGTGTACAAGAAATGGAAAGCTATGGTTCTTCATAACACCCATTCTGCACATCCCTACCTGCTTTTCTCTATGTTTTTCCCCCTGCTTACCCCATTTCACCACTGTTCTATCAGCCCCCCCTTTTCCTTTTAAAATTTTAGCATGGGTTTGCGCAGAGCTAAGTGGAGTGCCACAATGTGGCATGATGTGACATACCATGCAAACCCTCTTAAATGAGCTTTAATGTGCCTTACTGATCCTATGTGTTTCTCACAGTGTTAGGAACACTTGTCTTGCCGCATTTCAAACTCGGACCCCTGTCAACTACAGCCTAGTGCACAAACCCACTAGGCCACACATATCTTATTTAATACAGGTGTTTCCAGCAATATATACTGATTGCCACTGACAGACTAAAATCAAACCTAATGTGACAAATGGGAGAGTACTTGTGACTCTGATGCACAAATACACCAGCTGACAGCCAAATAAATAATAATGGCAGTATGTGAGGCCTGGGATAGCAGGAAAATGTTCCCTTTATCTGCAACACCTTCAAACACACCTGCTAAGGCATCAGTGGCAGGGTATATATGTTCAAATGGGACCCTGCTGCAGAACAACTGTCTTTGAAAACCATGGACATACTGATGGATGCAGACAACATGTGCACAGCCTTTATGTCAGCACATACATCTGGCAAATGCACCTGCTTTAGCTCTCAGTAGCTCAGTCTGTTAAATACCTTGTATACAGAACATTTTGCCACACATAGTCCTTGGTTTGAATCCAATGTGCTGCACTACATTGTTGTGAACACAGCAAGTAATGTCATGCACTTTTAAGCCCCATAAGTTACTGCTACTGCATTATCAGCTACCCAGTTTTGCAAGTCACAGACCTGCAGGTAAGGACCCACTGCACATATTTGTATAGCCTAACTATATGTCACCTACTACTCTCCTATTGGCACTGTTGCATAACAGATGTACCATAAGCACATGCCTTGATTGGACTGTAATGGGTACCCTTACCCTGGCTCTGCTTCAGGACTGCCGCAGATGCCATAGTTACACATACAGCCTGCAAGCCTCCAAAGTGTTCACACTCCTCCCATCGTGTCCTAGGCTGCATCAGTAGCTGCAGCCTAAAGCATACATGACTTTATGTTTAGGTAGCTGTTACAGAATGAACATAACTCCTAACCCCCTATAACAAGGGATCCAGACACAACCATACATAAAGGGGGGCAAAGGCCCAGAGATAGGTACATGTTTCACAGTGTGCCCCAGCCCTACAAAGACAATACGTTGATAGAATAGCAGCTACTGCATTAACATGCATATTCTGATGGGTATGAAGTGTGACACTCATATGTCTCTCTCCCCTTTCTGACCTCAACACACAATGTTTGCCAGTGAACTGCCAGATGATCACACTGTCATAGGATACTGACCAGACATATAAAAACTGTGGACCTACTTCATACATCTCTACAATGGACAGCATTTGTACTTACCCTCTGTGATGCTGTAGTCTCCACACCTCAGTAATGTCAATCTCAAAAACTAAGAAAGGGGCCAAGGCCTACATGAAGGCCTTAATTATTGCACTATGGTGTCATGTCATTTGTTAATGATAGTGAAATTCAGCTGTTTTGGATGCAATTAGCAATTTTGAGCCACAGATTGGTGCACAGGCAATTACCTGTTAATGAGCATTATCTACAAAAGGCAAGTAAAAACTTATGGGAACAGGTCTGTATGTGGTTTTACTCACACAGACAGTGTTTGTGCAAAGCATTTGCAGAGGAATGCATCAGAAAAAGGACTACATCACTCTACTAGGTATGTACTACATTTCCCCATAAAAGGGATGCAGATGGGAGGATGGAGGTATGGGGAATAGGGATTAAAACAGTAGGCTTGTATTAGATCTATGATAATAACATGTCAGTGAAACTCTGCTGTCCAACACCTACTGGCATGCCTCTCAACTGTCCCTGCTATGAATCACATCTCTGCTCTGTCCCTGTCCATCCCTCCTACAACGGTCGGCTGTTGTAGTAAAGATAGTGGATTAAATGTAAGACATAGTGACAGTAAGTAAGGGTGTACACTCCTGTAACATCATATGATGTACTGTAATTCAACTCCACTCAGTCTGTCAGTGTCACACATAATTAGTACTAACATTGTAAAAGTGTGCCTGAATGTCCCTGATGTACTCTGGCTAAGTCCCTTTTCCATGAACATTCATCCCTGTCTGGTTGAGAGCTATGCCTAACATACATCTCAACCTCCTACAGTAAGAAATCAGGACAAAGCCATATTTAATGGGGGGACAAAGGCCAAAATTCAGTGACAGAGTATACATATTGGACATACAAAGTAAGAATGTGATTACAGTAACAGACATTACTGTAGCATAAGTGTTGTCTGAGGAGTCTGATGGGTGACAGTTAGATTCTGTGTCAGTTTTCTGACAGCAACCATCAATCGGTGGAAAACCATTTGTCAGATATCCACAAGTTTGTGCAAGAAGGACCATGAGGCAAACATGGTGACATTCTGCAAACATCTGCATAGTTGAGAGATATGATGCCTTCAGGGAACATATACTACAGCAGGTTTGCATTGGTGTCTGTCATTGTGGCACACTGGTGTTGCTGGACTGTCCCCATATAGTTGCTGGAATAGCACACTGCTATTTGTCTGACAGTAGCCGTATCACATATTAGTGAGGATTTGCCTATAGCGGACACACCACAGTACACTGCCAGTGATGGTTGTAAAGACATACAGCAGAATCTGTCACAGCACACAGGGACATTACCCAGTATTGCTACTGTCTTGGTGATACCCACACATGTAGTGTGTTGCCAAACTGTGGAGTATGACGTGTAAGGGAGCAGTGGATAGTGCAGACCATTATGGGTGTGTAGGCTCTGTACATAATGGACATCCATGTATCTGGTCCTGTAATTTGTTCCCCTCTTGTTGTCTTGCAGGAACAATGTACCAACTAACCCAGGTAAAGATAAACTAGTAAAAAGATGACCAGGATGTTCAAGCAGTCGGGAATTGCCACAGCAAATCACTCACTTAGTAAATCCACCCTGAAGGAAGGTAATCCAATTCCACAGCTATAATGGATATTTTATTCTTAAAAAACAAGCACAAGAACAGTACACAAAAGACAGTCTTTTGTGTACTGTTCTTGTGCTTGTTTTTTAAGAATAAAATATCCATTATAGCTGTGGAATTGGATTACCTTCCTTCACCGTGGATTTACTAAGTGAGTGATTTGCTGTGGCAATTCCCGACTGCTTGAACATCCTGGTCGTCTTTTTACTAATGTACCAACTAAGACATCCCCCATTTTCATCTACAGAAAATGATGCTATACTGGATGCCCTCAGACTCAACCATTACATCCTGCTTTCAAAGGTTCACTACAATCATAAACAGTGGGCAGCATTGTGGGCCAACCTTGTGAGGACTGTTAATCATATTGGCCAACAGAACAGGACATATGAGCAGGTCCAACACCGGGCAACTGACACGGTCAATGCCACATGGCAAAGGTCAGCTGCAGTTGCCAGAGATTGTGCTGCCACTGGTGGAGGGCCTGCAACAGAACAACAACTCTCAGCCACAGAGGAATTCATGGTGAACCTAGGATCAACCAACAGCTCCCAGCCAAACATCACGCCATGCATCCTGGGGGTGGGTGCCACAGCGTCCACATCAGAGGAATGTCCAGATAAGCTTACAGTATTTACCAGAATAGTACATTAGCAGTCACTGTGGCAGGCTCTAAAGACCAGTACATGGGTGTCAGGTCTATCTGCATTGGGGGGGGGGGTGGCTATTGCCCACAGTTGTGCACACATACTCAGAATGTCAGCAATATAGCCAGTAACACATTAGCTACTGTAAATGTAGATATATGTACATATTACCTTGTAACACTGCAACATTTGGTGTTTCTGACAATACCTCTCCCCCACCTTTTCATAGGTCCATCAGGTGTGGCCGGATTTCATGGTCTTGTACCTGGTAAGTGTTATACCCTATGAATTTTAAGGGCTGCCATTTTGCCTTGCAGATTCATAGGTTCATAGGGTGGTACTAGGCTATCGGCCCTAGGGCCTATACAAGCCTAGCCAAACAATTCCCTGGATATTTCTTCGCACAATATTTACTTCCCTGGACCCCTGTCTAGCAGGGTGACTGACATGATCCTATCTCCCATCCAATTGTCAAGGTTCCTTTTGAGGAAGGCCAAGGAGGTGCTCTGCTTGACACATATGGACAGTCTATTTCAGAGTATGGGCAGTCTCTAGTTCAGGAATGTATCCCTCCAGCATGTTTTGTTCATTGTGATGACAAGGTTTAGATCGCTGGAGCATGTGGCGCTGAGGTATTGGGATTTCTTTAAGTGGAGCATGTCCAGCAGCGCAGGGTTTGACATGGCCTTGTATGTTAAGCAGAGATCACCTCTGAGTAGACGATATGCCACAGAGTATAGCTGGAGTTGTTTTAGATGGTTAGCATAGGGCATCTGCTTTAGGCCTATGATTCTTTTAGTGAGGTATTCCTGTGGCCTTTCCAGCTGTTGCAGATGTCTTGTGAGGTACAAACCAAACGGGGCATTGTACTCTATAATGGGTCTAATGAGGGATGACTACAGTGGGAAAATGACCTCCTTTTTTTCTGGATGAAAAGCCCTTAGTAATGAGGTGTGCCACATAGAAGGATTTCCTGACTGTTATGGCGATGTGGTTATCGAAGGTGAGACCACTGTCCACCTGTGTCCCTAAGTCTCTCATCACACTTTCAGTGTTTAGTGTACTACCACCTATGTGGTAATTCATGGGTACATGTTTTTTCTCATAGGGGATAACTATACATTTCTTGGCATTAAGCTTGAGCCCATGGCTCTGGCACCAAGCATCTGTTTCTGTAAGGCCCTGGCGTAGAATATCCACATAATTTGGGGATGCAATAATGGCTCCCAGTTTGCAGTCATCTGGGAACTTTGTTAGCCAGAGTCCCTTAGTACTGGCCTGTACTTCAGAGAAGTAGATGCTAAACAAGAGCGTTCACAGGACTGAACTCTGAGGTACTCCACTTGTCACTTGTTTGGAGCTGGATTTGGAGTTGGGTGCTTTTACAATCTGGGTTCTGTCAGTAAGCCAGTTGGCAACCCATCGAGTGATGTAGGGATTTTTGCCCAACATAGTAAGTTTATCTATGATTCCAGAGTGGGGGATGGTGTTGAAGGCCTTGGTGAGGTCAAGATAGGCTGTGTGGACTACCTTACCCTCTTCAGCAGCTCTGGAGACTGATTCAAAGAAGTCAATCAGGTTCAGGAGACAAGATCGGACCTTCATGAACCAAAACGGGGTAGGGTCCAGTGTCTGAAGGTTGCCAATGTCTTTGTTTATAAGTTCCATGATAATGCGTTCCATGCCCTTTCAGAGGAGGCTCATCATACTGATGGGAAGGTAGATCCCAGGATCCAAGGTGGATCCCCCCTTGTGGAGTGGGATAACTGTACCTGTGTGCCCATCGGTGGGCACGAAGCCTGAGGTGAGGCTATGATTAAACATGACACTTAGGTGAGGTGCCATTTCATTTTGTAATTCATGTAGTACACAGCCCAGGGTGTCATCTGGTCCCATGGATGCTGTATTCGTAGCATTGGAGAGTGCGGTTTCTACCTGTGTGGCCGTGATTACCGGAATTTGGCAATCATTTGGTATTGAGATGGGCCCTTTAGGGGGTGAGAGGGGGGTAAAGTTGGCACTAAATCGATCTGCCAGGATATTGGCAATATCCTTGGGATCATTATATTTAATGCCATTCTGTTGTAGCTCAGAGCAGATCTGAGCATTGCCATTTAGATAATTGACATAACTATAGAATGCCTTGTGGTTGTCTTTGGAATTTTTGGCAATTTTATTTTTGTGACTAGTTTGGATGATTTTATGAGGGATCTCAGCTTCTTACTGAGGCTGGTAAGGGAGTATTTTTGCATCCTGGGATTTTCCTCTTTTCTACAACAGTTTATTCCTTCTGTTGTATAGTTTGTTTATGGCAGAGGACCACCTGATTGGCTTCCTTTTTTTGGAGGAGAGCATCTTGGTTCTATTTGGGATGGCATGATTTATGCATGAGTGGATGTGCTCGTACAGTGCCTTAGTGTAGGATTCAGCAGTTGAACTTTCAGCTCCTGTCTGCATGGGTGCCATGAAGTTATTCACTTCTGACTTAAGTAGCATGAAACTGGCTTTGGAGAAGTTTTTTTACAGGGGTTTCCTTACTGGGGGTGGGGGCGGGATGTGGATGTCAAGGGTGATTTGCTTATGGTCAGACCTGACAAATGAGGGGGTGACCACTGGTGTGGAGCATCTATCTCCCATGTTGGTAATGACCAGGTCTAGGATATTGCAGCCCGTGGTGGGACAATGGATTAGTCGATCCAAGGCGTTGGAATTTATGAATTCCAATAACCGTTGGAAAAATGTGTTGGTACCCTAGTAGTTTTCCCAGTTAATGGCAAGCTTGTTGAAATCATCCAGTATTAGAGTGTTTGGCTGTATCTTAATATTTTCCAGTATGTTTAGAAAGGTGTAGTGAGAATATTGGGGCATGGTGGGGGGATCTGTAGCAAGTTACAATTTGGACTGCAGTCTTACCCAGTGTTAGTTGCACCTGGAGAATTTCAGATGCATTTTGTTGGGCAACTAGCCTGGAGGTGTGAATATCCTTGGTGAATATGGATACTCCTCCACCTTTAGTGTTTTGGTTTATTGGCCGAAAAGTGTGGTATGAGTTGTAGCCTGGTATTGCAGAGGTGCTCTCTGGAGTCTTGAACCAAGTCTCATTTACTGCAGTGCCGCAAGAGAGTGCATTTTGAGGTTTAGACTTGAGTAACATTACCTTCAGATTTTGCATGCTTGTATCTGTTACAGTGGTGGTTTTGTCCTTTGAACCTTGCCTAAAAAGGCACTATAGGGGTGGCAAGAGCTTTAGCCAGTAACCTTAATCCCAGGGGTGACAGGTGCAGACCATCTCTGGCAAAGCATCATAGTTTGTCGAGCATGTCATCCCAGGCAGACAGATATTGGATCCCCTTTGAATGACACCAGAAGATTAGCCAATTGTTGAAGTCAATCATTTTGTCCTTATACTGTGGTATCATTCTGGACAAAGGCAGGATGCTACTCAGGGCTAGGGTCATACCTACCTGGGCCACATGATCCGAGAGCTCTTCCATGTCTCTTTTCATGTAGTCTAGGGAGGTACATCTCAAGTCATTCACTCCAACATGGAGAATGACAGAGTCTTATTTGTACTTGTTGTGGAGTGACTTGAGTGCATGCATTATGTGCCAGATCCTGGCACCTGATAACAGACAGCTGACTGTAATTTTCTCCTTGCTCAGCCTGGTGAGTGCGATATCAGTGTGCCTAACTATAGCGTCACTTATGACAAAAGTGTTGGGTACGTTGTCTTCCTTAGGGGCTGTTGTTGGGTGGCACACTGGTGTTGTGAGCTATGTGTCACTTTGATTGTGACTGGTGTTTGTTTGCATTTCAGCTTCAGAGGTCCTTGTTACTTGGGCAGGTTAATGTTAAGGGCCTCCGCATATGTGAGTTTAGTGTTGGTATGTGTGGGTGTTGATGGTGTGGGTTTTGAAGGGCTATGTGTTGCTTGAGGTGTAGTGCAGGTCTTAATCTTCTCCTCTTGACTGTCTAGCACAATCCTGGATGGAGAGAGTTTTGCTTCCAGTTTGGCTATGTAAGTGCATCTCTCACAGGTTGTAGTGTTGGCTGGTAAGAGGAGGATGTTGTCTGTGTACATGAGGTAGTTGCTGCATTGCCCCAGTATGCCCAGATTCACCAGGTGGACAGGAGAAATCACCAGAAGCTGACTCTTGGACATGCCTGTTTAGATGCTTTTTTTGTAAAGTACAAGAGCTGTTTTCCCTTACCTTTGCACGGTACTTTGCAATTATAGGCTGTTCAGTACCTACAATTAATTTCTCCTTATTAACAAGGAGATTTGAGTGCTTGTATCAGTTTAAGGCTTCCTAGTGCTTTCCAGCAGGTACTAGAGCAAGTGCTAGTCACAGGGGTTCAGATTTTAGTGCTACTACTGAGAAACCAGCTAGTTCTAAGGGAAAATTTGAAGAGCAGACTTTCTGGCACCTGGAATAGTTTAACTGTAGCCCAGCTGTACTTTACGATGTGAAAAATGTGCAAACACATGTGCTTTTAAGCCAGAAAGCTGAAAGGGATAGAAATCAGCCCAAAATGGCAAATAAAATTACAATCACAGAGCTAAAAAACACTCCTCTAGTGTTAGATAGGCAGTACAATGCTCACCACTCCCACTGGTAAGCAGTAGGACTTCCCTCTATCACTGCAAGGTCTGGATAGCTCCCAACACAGAAAATAAAGTTCTGAAACCAATAAAGCCTGGGATCTGGACTATACTAGCTAGGAAAGGTGGGAAATGAGCAAACAAGATAGTATTTTTTGTTTTGGTTAAAACAAGCTAAACAATGCAATAATACAGTAAATAAACACAGAAAAGGCTAATTTACTTGAGCGTGTAGCCCTAAACAGTAAATGCAATTAAATCTCTACAAAATTAGCAATTTAAAACTTTTATGCACAACTGTTGTGCTTAGCCAGAATAGAATATTTGTATGTTCCATGTCGGAACAGTTAACTACAGTGCATAGCCTAGGGAATCACAGTTGTGCATTTGTGCAAACATTAACATGTTTGCACTTATAGTTATGAGCAACTATGTAGCTTGCTATACATGAGGCAAATAATCCAAGATGCCCATTCACACACAATAGAGAGAATGTATATACCTGAAGCCGTGCTGCTACAGCTGACATATCATTGCCAAGATAGGTGTAGTGGGTTATATCACATACACTGTCGTATTGCATACCTCACAGGTGTATTCCACTGGCAACATTACCTGGATGTAGGTGACGTGCATGTTGTACAGAGCCTGGGTTGTCTGTATATGTTGTTGTGATTTTGTGTGTTGTGCATGAGATCAAAGATGAGAAGATGTGGGACATGGAATGCAGTTGTGGATTTCCATCTGTATGAGCCTGTATGAATTACCATACATAATAGTGCAGGTGGTAATATACTGCTTTTGACTTGCTTCTCACAGGTGAGCAGGGGGGTTGGAGTCTGTCCCATTCACAACCTGATGTCAGTGTCTCATCAGACTCTTATGATGATCGTGGCCATAGTGAGGCACAGGTGAGGGTTGTCAGTGGCTGAATCTGTCCCAGAGGTTGAAATTCCTTTTCTGCCCCCATTGTCCCTGCACACATTCAGTTTGGTCACATGTACCCAGTCACCAGAGGCCACAGATACTGGACAGTCAGAGGGTAGTGATATAGTACAGGACAGTGTGAAAACTATGAGGTCAGTGAGTGTAGACACTGGCCATAGCCAGAGAGCTGGTGAGGTCCCACACAGGCAGATTGACAGGATTGCTTGAAGGAGGACTGCTGCCTATCCACCTCCTGTTGCAGGTGTCACATCATGGGTCACCTGCTGCATGTTCCAGGCTATCATGGAGGCACAGGCATGATCTGAATGTAGTGTAAACAGTAAACTGTTTGGCATAGCCTAGGCCTCTGCCACACCTAGACTACACCCTGTGCCTGTGATGATACCTCTGCCACAACCCTGCCATCCATGCCATCAATGTGTCTACCTGCATATATGTATCTGATGCACAGGGTGACTATATAACTTTACATGTGTTTGTGTAGTGTAGTAGTGTTATGCCATGGCAGTTGTGGGCCACAACATGTTCTGTATGCTGGCATGTTTCAGTACTACACATCAAACATTGTATATCTTTGTTGTCTGATGGTACACTGGTGGTAGTGTTACAGAATGACAGGTATGTCACCAACCCATGTATGCTTTTGTCCCAGGAGTCTGAGTGGTTCAACCATGGACACATGTTGGCAACAGAGTGGTAGATGATGGCAAGGCAGCACAGCAGAGATATGACATCAACAAGGTATGTCAGTATGCATGCATGGCTCCCTAGGTGCATATGTGTAGAACAGTGTATCAAGGTCAATGGTGACAGTCAGTGTCATCATACTTTCATACCCTGGGACAGTCAGTGTCATCATGCTTTCATACCCTGTGACACAGTCTACTACCCTTGATATGTGTGACCTGGGTATTCTGCACATACAGCTCTAAATGGTGGAGGACATCAGCCATGCTTATGTAGAGAAGGGCAATTTAGGGCCAGTGGCTAATCACAGGGCCATAAAATGCATAACCAATGGACAGGGGTAGGCTACATGAGCATGTCTCTAGTGCTGTCAGGGGACATAGTTACACACACAGGTTGGATGCTGTGAGATTAGAACACCAACCTATTTAGTATTATACACTGTAGCTTGCAGTATTTATCGCATGCACCATTATAGCAATAACCCATGCCTGGGTGTGGGTAATGCTGGATTTACCCAAGGTTGGTGTGGTTTGGTCATGAGGGCAAAGCCCGAGTGGCCAAACAAAGCCAACCGTGGGTAAATCCAGCATTACCCACACCCAGAAGTGGGTTATTGCTATTATACAATGACATTATTTAAGAAAAAAATAATTACTTTTCTTAAATAATGGCATTGTATAATGCCTCCTTGCTGCCCTTCCACAGCTGTCTGGTATTCTGCGGCAGTTCTGATGTACTGCGCATGCGTATGCCTACACAGTACATCAGAGCTGTGGGCAAAAGCAACAGAGAAAGCAAGATCTCCGTTGCTTTTTACAAACTGTCTCGCTATGTTAAAGGAGTTTGACATAGCGAGACAGCTTTAAAAAAAGCAACTGAGAATCTCCGTTGCTTTTTTTAAAGCTGTCTCACTATGTTAAACTTGTTTAACATAGTGAGACAGTATGATGCAACGGAGATCTTGCATTCTCTGTTGCTTAAAAAAAGAGTTATAGTAATGGAAAAAGTCTTGGTGACCGGACATTTTTTCCATTACTATAACTGATTTACAACGTGCACATTGACCAATCAGCGTGCATGTTTTTGAATATTAATGGGGGGGTCGTTGTATAATATGTGATATTACACTGTCAGGCAGTGCTCCTAAGGTGGATGACATCAGCAGGCCTTGCAACGGAGGCCAATGTTGAGGCCAGCAGCCAGTCAGTGGGCATAAAATGCATAACCATTGGACAAAGATCGCCCATATGGGCTTGTCTGAAGTGTTGCATTGGGATATATTAAAATGCATAACCATTGCACAGAGATAAGCCATACAAGCTTGTCTGAAGTGCTGCATGAGGACAGATTTACACGCACAAGTTGGATGCTGTGAAATTAGAACCCATACCTATCTAGGCATGCATACTAGAGCTTGCAGTATTTATCATGTGTGCCACACATTTTATCTGTTCTTAGTTTGTCAGCCAATGTTCTTAAGGTGGATGACATTCACAGGGCTTGTAGAGGAGGGGTAATGCAAACAACAATATAGCAAAATTCTACTGCCTACCTAAGATCCACAAAAATACCCTTCCCCTGGAAGACCCGTTGTGGCTGCTGCTAACTATTTTTTACACAATGTGGGTTTAATGTTCCATTCATATCTGTTTAATATGTGGTTAAGCTGGATTCATATATAAAATATTCTTTTCATTTTTTAAAAAAATATAGAGTGAATTATTTGTGAGGAAAGTTTTTTTTTTATTGTTATTGATGTCAAGGGTCTTTACACTAGTATTACACATAAAATTGAGGTAAGAAGCCCTTACATTTTTCTTGGGCACCATCCCAGTTAGTACTTATGTCATAGAGTTATTATATTTCAGTTTAACCCATAATTTGAGTTCAATAATTGCATATATCAACAAATGCAAGGAACAGCCATGGGTGCATCTTTTGCACCATGTATACTAATTAAGTTATGGGTTTATTTGAAGTTGATTTTCTGCATAAATTAGATTTTTTTTAGGGAGCATGATGTTTTATATAACAGATTTATAGATGGTCTGATTTTTTTATATAGGAGTGGTGAAACTTTAGTTGAATCTTTTGTGGAATCTCTCCAAAAATTAACCATTTTGGTTTGCAATTTGATGGTTTGCAAAAAGGAAATTATGTTGTTTTTTTTTTTGGATTTAGAGTTAAGTATTAATGATAGCAGTACTGATACTAAAATACACAGGAAATTTAATGATGGCGTCCACTTTCTGTATAGTAGGAGCTGTAATCCCCCACATACCATTATTGCTTTACCTTATAATTAATTATTAAGGGTAAGTAGGTTACGTAGTAACACTAAGGTTTTTCAAGATGAGATTAGACAGTCATGCATAGCCTTTAAACAAAGAGGCCATTATGGAGATGATTTAGTTATTAATTATTTAAATAAATTAATACATTGGATAAGGAAACTGATATTTCTGCTGGTGTACAAACAGAAGGCAGGAATAAAATAATAAATCATAATAATAACATGTCAAGGGGAAAATAATAATAATAATAAAAATGTATTTTGTTACTTCTTATATTCATAGTGATGAGATAGTTAAAATTATTAAATATCATTGGCCTTTTCTTCTTAAAGGTAGGAATGGGATTAAAAAATGTTTTTCTCTGTCTCTTATAAAAGAGGCAGAAATATTAAGGACATGGTAGTCCAGAATTTATTTTCTCTCCCTAGTGAAACATTAACAAGTTCCTTGGTTAGTTTAGGTACATTTCCATGTGGCAAGTGTTCAGTTTGTAATCATGTGGTTAGAGCATTTAATAAAATAAATGGAATTAATTTTAGCCCACAGCTACTTACTCTTGTACTACAAAGGGAGTAATATATTGTTTGTCTTGCCCTTGTGATCTTTTTTACATAGGGGAAACTGAAAGAGGGTTTAATGTCAGAATACAGGAACACATAAGAGACATAGAAAATAAAAACACGGATAGCCCAGTGGCTTCACATTTTCAGAAAGTCCATGCAGGGTTATATACTGATTTAAAACGTGTATGTTAGAACAGGTTTTTTGATAAGGATGTTGAATTGTCAAAAAATAAGCTGTTATATAAAGAAACAGTTTTTATATTGAAGTTTGGCATGTTGTTGCCTCAGTGTTTGAACAAAGAAGTTAAGTGGAAGGCTCTTTTACATTGGAGTGTTAATTATTTGATTGTCTTAATTGTTTTATATTTTAATTGCTGGATGGTATATTTTGCTATTTAACTGTGGGTTTTTTTCTCACTTTGTATTAACTCTGAAAAAGACTTGTTTGCCGAGGCACTAGAGTTTTATATTATTAATTTTTTTTCTGGCGAGCAATGCTGCAGTTTGTGCTCTTCACTAGCCATATTGTTGTTTGCATTATTTCTGCTTTTTCTGGTTATTTGCTTGTAGAGGAGGGAATTTAGAGGCCAGCAGCCAGTCACAGGGCCATAAAATGCATACCATTGCATGCAGATAGCCCATATGGGCATATCCATAGTGCTGTGAGGGGATACATTGATACACACACACACACACACACACACACACACACACACACACACACACACACACACACACACACATACACACAGTTTAAGAATGTGAGATTACAACTCCTACCTATGCAGGTATTGCACACTACAGTTCACAGTACCTATTGCATGTGCCACAGGTTATGTCTGCTTCATATGTTGATGCAGGCACAGTACTCGTGGAATACACAAAGTGGCCTTGTTTTAGACAAGTGTGGCCTGCATAGTGATACTGCTTGGTACTGTTATTGTATCTAGTGTCCTGGCGTGGGATACCTGGTAATATCCCTGCTATGTGTGTAAATTTACCTGTCTGGCCATATGTGGCTTGTGGCTGTTTGCAGTTTGATAGCAGACATGTGACCAGGAACAAGATGGCCTGTCCAAGGAATGTATTGCACCCATTGTACATTACACCACCTGCATACCTATGTCTGTCTGCAGGGTGACAGCCCGCAAAGCTCAGGGGTATGTGAGTGGATGGATTATGTACTGTTGTGGCCATTGGACATCTGTTGTGATATGCATATGTAGATAACCCCAGCATTCAGGGTATGTGGGAACATTCATACATCCCTGATCATATATATATATATATATATATATATATATATATATATATATCAGTGGTGTATAACAGGGTTGTCTCCTTAAATGCAGTTGTGTGTGTCAGTAATGTAAATGTGTTATGTAGAAGTATGTGGGAGTCTATGTATCACTGTACTTTATATAGCTATATGTACATCTTGTCATCATATATATATATATATATATATATATATATATATATATATATACATATGTGTGTGTGTGTGCACCACATATTGATAGAGACACTAATCAAGCATGAGGGGGATAGGGAGAGACAGATATGTACATGTAGTTGTATGTATGTATGGACATATTTCCACATAACAGGTCATTGGGCAGTAGAGGCAACAGACTTGGGCTCAAGTTAGATAAGTGGAGCAGCATGCCCAGTGTGATTGTCAGTACTTACAAGGAGAGTTCAGGCCATAGCTACCTGTACTCCAGTCTGGGATTATTGTGTGCTGCGGGCCATTGTCTGCTGTAACTGTTACCACAGTACTGCAGTTGCCTGATATAGTCCAAGGCATTCCCCAGCTGTTTGCTGACCTTAATATGTGACTCAAATTTCAGAACTGTAGAGAGCTTCACAGACTGTCCAGACTTTTGTCGCATATTTCTAGCCTGTTTCACATAACATTGTGATTTTCTGGCAAATTAGTGGTACATTAATGAAGACTGAAGTAAATAAATAATGACAGAAATTTGAATTTCAGACTCAATGCACAGCAGGAGAGTCATGCAAATGCATGATCTGTTATTCTACTGACATTCTACATTTGTAGGAGCAAATATTTAAAACCTGTCCCAAATTGTGGGCCTTGGTCTGACTTTTGTTCACTTTATTTGGCCAGATTTCCTGCTGTAAGAGGTTGAGATGTATGATTTGACTGGGCTACATGGTGACATCCTAACCTGTCGCAGCCTTCTGTTATACTAGCCACCTGGTAGGTTATTCAGAGCATGTATAATGTTTGTCTGTAGGTATGGCCCATTGTGCCCCCATTCACTCTGGCTTTGTCCAGCATTCTTGCAGTAATAGATTGAGTGGATATGACAGTCTGTGGGACTACCACAATATGAGTATGTCACATGCAAAAGAGGTTGCATGCTGCCAGATTCAAACTATCAGCCCCATCACACATGCTACTGTATCTGGCCTTACTGAGCCACACCAGCCATCAGATAGCAAGGTTTCCTTCCTCACACTATCAACAAGATAGAGGAATTGTCTGGTCTGCTGGTATATCATTGCAGACTTACTGTTATAGCAGTTGCATGACAACACCAATGTGTTTGGTGTGGGGGACAACCATCCTATGCTCTGCTGGCATAAGCAGCAATGCAACTGTCCTGTGACCCCACAGTTTGGCATCTCCCTGGACTACTATCATGGAGTTTCCAGCCATGTGGCCTAGTGGTTATTATGGGGCACATACTAGTGAACAAAGCACCTGTTGTCCCAAGTGACTGTTCTGTACAAGTAGTCCAGTAGCCCACTATAGATTTCTGCAATTAGCCCAGTAGCACACTATATAAAGCCCACTATATTCCCTTGCATACATGTGGCAGGTCCATACATATGCTACCATATTGTAGTACCCCTTACAGGTGGTGTACAGGAGAGTGACTTACCTTGCAAATGCAGCAGTTGACAGACCTGTAGTTTGGGCTGACTCTGTTTCACTCTGGCTGATGCATGTAGTCCACAGCCAACACATGGTGAGGTACAGGCTGTGTGGCCTGGCTGGCATCATTCTTACTGATATGTGTGTGAGTTAAGAGTACTGTGTCAATCCCTAGGGCTCTAGGTTGCCAGTGGATGTGTTATGCATTGTCTCTTGGTCAAGGCCAGGGCATACTGGGCACACCTACATCTGCCTACAGGGACAGCTTCAGGCGGTTCCTCCTCTGAGTCCCCTGTGGGTATGGCTTTGGTGACCTAGGCACTGGTGGGAGGTTGTGTATCCATTCCCTTTTGCTGATACTGCTACAGCTGTTTTTGCAGCATCATATTGTGTAGCATGGCACATACTGTAGACATCTCTACACATGTGACTGGAGAGTACTGCAATGCTCCACCAGATATATTGAAGCACCAGAATTGGAACTTCAACAGCCCAAACAGACACACTATAATGTTCTTGGTTTGTGTGTGTGCCTCATTATGGCATTCTTTGGTGGTTGGGTGTGCATTTCTGATGGGTGTCATCATCCATGGTTCCAGTGCACAGCTAGCATCTCCAAGTAAATGGCTGTGTAGGATGTGCTCCCTAGCAAACATTTGGTACAACTGCGATGTGTGCCAGATATGGGAGTTGTGATAACTGCCACGGCTGCCAGCACACACATTCATGATAATACTCTGGGCATTGCACACAATGTGGCAGTTTATGGAGTGGTACCCCTTGCAGTTGACATAGATTCTACCCTCTTCACCGGGTGGTGCCTTGATGTGTACATGAGTGCAATCTATGCACCCAGTACCTCAAGGCAGTGTGCTACATGGTAGAAGAGTCACATACTACTGGCCCTCTCTTCAAGGGTATAGGGAAAATAAATGTGCTTACTGGCATGTGGTAGCATGACATCCAGGGACTGATGGAGTAACCTGGAAGCAGATGCCTGTAAGACCTCCATCATGTCCCCAGTTGGTCTTTAGAAAATACCTGAAGCTAGTATCCTAAGGGCTACACATACCTTTGTTTCCACTGGGATGGGTTCCCCGGTCTTGGCTCTGGGTCTGAGTTGAGGGCGGCAGAGCTCACTGAGTTGTTGTAGTATGTGTCTGTCCACCCTGTAGTGATCTACAATCTCCAGCTCATATAGCTCCTGGTAGGTTACCCTGGGCATGAACACTCTTCTCCTTTTTAGTCTAGGCCTATGGTCATCATCAGCTTCATTAACCTCAGCATCTAGCACATACATATGTAGCAGACCTGCAGCAGCCCTTAGCATTCTCAAGGTTAAAATTCCCAAGTCTGTACTCCAATGTTGCAATGTATGGGGGAAAATCAGATTGTAGGGTGTGTGCATGCTTTATAGTGCTCTGCTGTAGGTGTACTCTGTGTGATCGGCTAGCTATGATGCATTACACCTGCCAAGTGCATCATTAAGGGGTTTAATGGCCCTAGTTTAAGTGAAACAGGGCTAATCAGTAATTAATATATCATTGGCTTTCTCAGTCAATTTTTTTTTTGATAGGCTTCCTTGCTGAGCACTGTGGGATGCTGCACAAACCTGCGCTGCAAAGATAAACAAAGCTTAGCAGCCAGTAGACACACCCCCATGGAGGATCATGCTCTGCATGGCAGTGTGCTGTGCAAATCCACTCAAACCTGCTGAAACATGCACCTCTAAGGTAAACAAAGCTTAGCAGTCACCAGACACCCCCCCCCCCAGCTGAGCAGGATGGCGCACCATGCAAACAGGTGCTGCTGAACTCCAGTGAGCTTAAACGTTTACAGACACACACTCTTTTCATGTCAGCTACCTCTTCTGTGGACACCAACACAGTTCTGCACCTACACGGATGGGATCTGCAAACACAGATACCCATTTGTGTTATTCAGTAACCCCAGCTCATTTGCACCCAGATCCATGCACAGTACCTGGTAACTACACGGTTTCAGGCCATGCCTCATTAGCAACAACAGCAGTACTAAATTGTACATACTCCATACAGGGTCCTGTAATGCAATTCTGTTACATACTCACAAATTCTGTTTGTTACAATATTTTTTTTTTTTCCCACAACGGCATGTTTGTGCACTGCGGCGAATCAAGCAAACGTACCCAGGGTATTAATAAAATTATTTGGCAGTATTTTCCATATGGTTTTGGACATACAGAGGTTACTTTTGCACATATATGTGTCCTCTATATTATTTCTGCCACTATAACTATACTTTTATAGGCCCTGGTATCATTTTTGCATCTTGTACACAGAATTTTTCCGTGTATATTAGAGACACCGACACGGGATCTGCACAACTGCCTATACTTAACAGATGCTTATATGTTTGTTATTTTAACTACTCATGGCATTGGAGTTCTTTGTAAAATGCATTATTTGTGCTTGTAAACAAATTTCATATAGCTGCAGTTCTATGACATGAGTAATACATGTTGGGATAGGTTTCACTCGTATTTTACATGAAGCACAGTCCTACACATAAAATTATTATTATGCGATGAATGATATCATTTTATTTATTTATTTATGGATATTTTTCACCAGGGTAGTGTGCTGATCAATACTGACCAATTTCTGGCTCATACTTTATAAGCATCTGTTTACATTAACTGTCATCATTGCTATGCTTAAGATAATGTACACACATAATATCTGAACTATGTAGCACTCACAAATAATAGTCACGATGCCAAATTCATGTTTGCAGTTTTCATTTGTATTTAATGATTCATTAGTAAAGAAAATTGTATGACAATCCAATAGTATACCAATGATATGATATGAGCGAGAACCACCAGAGCCACTGTTTAAACTTTACAGGTATTTGTTACTGTGTGAAGAAATTGACAATTCAGTTAAAAATGACAAGTCAGTACAATTTAACCTACAATGCTTTTTGTCCCCATTACGCAGTAATGGGACTTCATCGGAACAGAGAAATTCTATGCATTATTATAATGTTGGGCAATTCCATCCAATTAAGTAAATAACTGAATAATTAAATTATTCAGTATTTAAAGTGATACATCTTTTAAAAATGAATGTATTGTACAAAAATGACTTTACTATCTACTGTGCAAAATGCCTTACAAATCAGTTTATAAAACATCAACAAATTTAAAATAAAAAAAGATATTCTAAAAAATGAAACATTCAAAAAATCTTTTAATGTCTTACTCAAAAGTGAGGTTTTCGATATAATCAAAATTACTATGGTTACTGTCATTTAGCTGTTCTTTGCATTAACTCTGGCATTAACAACAGGCAATCATTTATACCAGGAAGATGAGTGGCATCCAATTTAAGTTACCATATAATTTCTTTGCATTCTAATCTATCCTGCCATGTACCACCTCTAGGGTTTGGGATAACTTTTTCAGGAATTATGAAACTGTTTGAATGATTGACATTTTAGAGACACTTTTTAAGTGACATATCAGAGATAGGAACTTTTAGTTTGGGGAATGATTTAAAAACAATTATACACCCTGAAAGAGGCAACTGTAACACTAAGGATGTAGTCTGTCTTGCAATTTGTGCTGAATGTACTGCTTTTTATGTTGGAAAACTGAAAGGGCACTTAAAAAGCATATCTATGAACATTAGTATAACATTTCAAAAAGAAATGTAAATAATGCCTTCTTCATACATACATTAAAATGTCAATCATTCAAACAGATTAATTTCTGCTTGTTGTGCATTCTAAGTGTGAATCCTTGGACAAGATGAATGACACACCAGATCATACAGTGTCTGTAATATGACATCTGCTGAGGGAGGGTCAGCATCTGTGTGGCCTGACATCCACTACATCATCAGGTGTTCTCTGACATAGATGTGCCAGATCCCACTCCCATAGTTGCACTACTTCCACTGCTCTATCAGGGATTGATATGTCTAGTCTCTACATGGCACACCATGTGATCATGGTTATTGACATAGTTGTTATGGCAGCTCATCATTATTCACATTTAGGAAGCACCACAACATCTAGCTACGGCCATGGAACTAGCATTGCAACCCATTTGCAGAGGTAGTTCTCATGGTCAGAGGTGACAACAGTGAACTCACTACTCTACCATGCATGGCTCACATCTCCACAAAATGCTAGGATGTAATGCTAGCTCAAGTGCTTTGACCTCTTGGCTATACCACCTCATACCCCCAATACACACCACACAGACACACACACACACACACACACACACACACACACACACACACACACACACACACACACACACACACACACACACACACACACACACACACACACACACATAAACATTACAACTGAATGATATAAATGTTTTAATATATATACATTTTTTGTTATTAGTCCTGACAATAGATACTTGATTATCAATTGGTTTCTCCCTTGCATACACTCACTCATTTGGTGGCAGGCTTGGCCACCTGTAACCACCCCTCCCTTCTGCATTAGTGCTAATGACTGCGCCCTGCCCTTTCCGTATTTTTTGTGACTTAGTGTTGCCTATATCTGACGCACAGAGTGAATAGCTAATTTTTGCTTACTCAGATACTTGCTTTAATCGAATGTATTGCAGAAACTATTTTTTAATTGTTCTTTTTCCATCTCAGTTGTAAACTATTTATGTGCTTCTTGAGCCTCCTTATGTTTGTATTATAGTCATAGTAATTACTGCTTGCTCTAACACTAGTGCAAATGATGCTAAAATTGCCCTGGTCACTGTTCAGGTATCTACAATGGGCAACTGTAATGCATGATGTACAGTATTAGGCAGAATCACGTATGTATATTGCATATATTAGTTTCTGTCTTTTAATTTCTCAGTTTGGGTTTCTAATGCCATGATGGGAATGGGCTTCATTCTGAAGTCAAAGTATGATTAAAGTTCATGAAATTAGTATTGCGTCAGTGTTTATTAATCAAAAGTGTTATTTGCAGCACCCGCAATGTGCCCAAAATGTACTCTTTCTGCAATTCATAGGGAGTTACATGTATAAGTAACATATCTAAATATGACTGTAATTTCTTTTTTATGAGACTCATTGCTAGTACTATTATTGGAACTGGCTGGGTATCCTTCTTCCACATTGCCCTCATTTCTGCCTGCAAGTCCTGGTATTTTATGACTTTGTGTCTCTCTGTACATAAGGCACTGTAATCACTGGGTGTAGCAATTTTAATGATCAATGCCACTTTTTTCTTCTTTTCCTGGTCTGCAATATCTGGTTTTCTCACATCTATTTTTGAACTATTGGCAATAGATGATCCCATGTGATATAAACTTCATCATGTATAAGTAACATATCTAAATATGACTGTAATTTCTTTTTTATGAGACTCATTGCTAGTACTATTATTGGAACTGGCTGGGTATCCTTCTTCCACATTGCCCTCATTTCTGCCTGCAAGTCCTGGTATTTTATGACTTTGTGTCTCTCTGTACATAAGGCACTGTAATCACTGGGTGTAGCAATTTTAATGATCAATGCCACTTTTTTCTTCTTTTCCTGGTCTGCAATATCTGGTTTTCTCACATCTATTTTTGAACTATTGGCAATAGATGATCCCATGTGATATAAACTTCATCACTTTCTATAATTTAAATAATAAAATGGATCACGATACATAAAATCCAAAATACTTTAATAAGACTTCAAACTAAAAAAACAACCGGTAAGCATTTTCATTTTCTATCAGACCCAGGTTATTGTAACCATTCTCAAAATCATTAAATAGTTTCTTAAAGTTACATAGCTCATTAAAATGCATTAATGAATTAACCCTTTCTTTTTCAGAACAATCTTAACATTTTCTCTGTCATTCATTCCAGGAACAACACATGCATTTAATCTGATTTGCCAGCAGTACTCTTTCCAGTCCAGTTCATCTTCTGCATCCCCTCTACATTCATAATTATAAATTTGATCAATCACGGAAAATTTAAAATTCACCTTTGTTAAACTATTTAAATGCTTCTAGCGTGCATGTTTTTCTACAGCATTACTCATATCTGTTTTTTCAACAGCCCTTAAATGCTCATAATTATTTTATGAAATTCCCTTGTAGTTCTACCAATGTAAAAAGCTGAGCACAGCCCACATAATACCACATACACTACATATTTTGATTTCCAGTTATATTTGTCTTGCAATCTTATTTCATAATTTATTGCTGCTATCCATATCCTGTTACCAACTTTAATACAGTCACAAAAATTACAACTCATACATTGAAACATACCATTCATATCTGATGTTTGTATTTTCATGTTATTATTTTTATAAAAAAATTCTTTCAAGTTCCTGCCCCATTTGGGAACAAAAAACAGTGCATCGCCTATTTCACTTTTTAACTCCTGAAAGGTCATAAGGAACCTCCAGTTGTTTCTCACACTCTGCTGTATGATTGTTTCATCAAGGGAATTTTCAAAAGAGCAAACCAGCAAACAATTCTTATCTCTATGTATTACATTCTCTGTATCCTTTAATTGATCCTGCCTCATAGCCATATTTTCATAATTTCTTTCTTCTGTAGCACTGTCTACTACATTTTTATGATACCCCCTCTTTCTTTTAAAACTTCATACTCTGTTAAGAAAAAAAAATGGGATTCATCAATTAATCTGTTTATTCTCAAAAACTGGCTTTTCACTATATTCCTTTTCAGACTCAAATTATGCATAATGCTAAAATTCCAATAACTATTGCTCTGCACTTATTTTTTATATATTTTAACTTTCAATTTATTGGCAGACCTATAAACTGTTAAATCTAAATAATTAATGCTGTTCTTGTTGCTTTTATATATAAAACTTAAATATTCAATCACACTATTCAAATAGTTCATAAAATCTACAAGTGTACTTTCTGTGTCATTCCATAAGAAACACAAAGCATCTATAAAATATTTGTACATAACTACAGCCTTAAAATATTTTGACTTATAAATATATTCTTTTTCCCAGTCAATCTTAAAAATGTTGCATAGCTGGGGGCCATTGCCACCCCCATTGCTACACCATTCACTTGTTGATAAATCTCAGTATCAAATCAAAAAAAAATGTATGATAAAACATGATAAAAGATATTTCCATCACCAAACTTATTTGTTTATTAGAAAATGTATAGATGCACACAATTCCCTATTCACTAGTTCTAAACTTTCCATGTTAGGAATAACAGTCTATAATGATGCTATCCCTGCAGTAACCAATATCATAGAACCCTCCAAAGTTATACTGTCTAAACTTTTTTTTTGTTTAAATCAAAAGAATCTTTCACATACAAATTGCTTTGATTTGCTACAGTCTATAAAAACTTATCTACATAAATGGCCATTACTTCAGTTTTGCTACCTTGACTCACTACTAAGGGGTCTAAAAGTTGGTTTATCTAAATACTTATGAATTTTGGCTAGCCCAAAAAACCTTTCCAACTTGGGTTTCCAAATTCTAAAATAATCAGCTGTATTATTAATCAGCCCTTCTAAGATCCATTCTTCAATATATGAGTCAATGATACTGTATGCTCTCTTAACATGTGATCATTCCACTTTTCTGTAATAATTCTTATAATTTAACATTAGTGATAACTTCACAATAATAACTAAAATCCATAACTACTGTCGCATTTCATTTGTCGGCTTTAGTGACATAATTTTTCATTATTTTTTAATTCATACAAAGCCTCTTTTTCACTTTTTGTTAAATTATAAAATTTCACTTTGCTTTTATTATTTAATACATTTCTAATATCCTTCTCACACATCAAAAGAAATGCTTCTTGTTCAGGTTTTAAAGGTGGGTTAAAAACACTCAGTTTTCTAAACAGTTAACCAACATTGTTATTACTATTCTTAAAATAACATTACAAATTTAATTTTCTAACATAGTCCCTTAATGAATTTATTGAAGAAATTAAATCAGCCATGGACAAGGGCACAAAAGTCAAGCCTTTGCTTAAAAGTTTTAACTGAGCATAGGTCAAAGCAGTACTAGACAAATTCACTATTTTAAAAGAATCTGTAACAGTACCTTTCAAATCTGATGTCAAGCTTACTTCTTCCAAAATTTGTTGTTCACAAACCTCTGGTCTCTCGCTGTTGATTTGGATAGTAATTCCTTTCTTTGTTTCCATATCCCTTTTTCTTCCAGTTTAGAAACCTTTTGTTTGGAGCTTGTGCTGCTAGTTGGGCCCAGGTTCTTTCCTCAGTCCCTCCATTTTGATATACCTCAATCTTCTAAAAACCCTGTTGTCTTCCTTGCTGTGATACCCTCTGCCAGCTCTCCTGTCAACTCCAATTAAATGAACAGGACTCCTCATATTCTCTCTCACCTCTCAAACATGTCCTGAATTACTTCTCATTCATTTCCCTGTTCTCCTGATGGCTGCCATTTCCTGCTCATCGAAATCATCATGGGTTTGTTCAATTCCTTTCAAATCTCCTCTATTATCTTTACCTATTTCCATAGGCAACGTGCTCAAAACAGGCCACCTGAAGTAAACTCCTTTTTCATAATCTTCTTTGAACCTTTAATATGTCTTCATTTTGTGTTTCTTTTGCATATTTTCAGTTATTAATTTCTCATTAATTCCCTCTAATTTAACCTCATAATTCTCTTTTGAAATTAGTCCTTTTAAAGTATAATATGCCGTCACAACTGAATTGTTGAGAATGGCTAAGTTCTCTTGTGTTCTTCCAGCAACAGTTGCACATACTTTAAGCCTGTATTTTCATTCACAGCTTTCCAAGCTTCAGTTAGCTCATCAGAAAGCCTATCACCTGCTGGCACTTTTAAAACTCTGAGCCCTCTACGGACTCCTTTTGCTGCTAAACTAGTTTCAAAAAATGCAATATCCCATTGCATTTTTTTTCAGTTTTAAAAAATATTTTCCAGTGGTGCAAACTCTGCTGCTATATCCAACATTTCTGCTTCTGGAACTCCCACATTGTCAACAAAAGGATTCAGAGGCCCATTTAAACAACTTTGTGAAAAACTATCCATACCTTCTTAGCATACCCAGCTGACATCATTCTCTTGGGTATAGCTCCTTAGGAAACCCCAGCATTTTCTATAATGTTTTGTGGCTCATGTTTTCAATGTTGCTCAGCTACTGCAGTATTATAATGTTTGCGCAATCCCCAATGCAACAGTCTTGCCACATTATTATGGCTTTCAGTATGGTATACAGGCCTTCTGCCATTAGTGTACAACACCCAGCAACAAGATGTGTGACAGTTTCCAGTTCTGATTAACAAAACCTTCATTTGTCTGTTTCTCCGGCATTTCAATAGATTTTGTATACCAATGTGCATATAGTCCACTATCTTGGGCTGCCGATATTACCCTTCCACCTTTTGGTTTAAATTCACTTCTCCTTAAGCATCCCTGCATTAAATCCTGATCAACATGAGGTTGTTCCGGGAGTTGTCTGTACTTTCAGCTATATTTATTCCGTTTCCTCACTTCTTGCCTTCTCATCTGATCCTTCTCCTTATATTCTTTCTTTTGTTTTTGGCACATTCAGTTGCTGCCTGCATTTTATCTACTTCTGGTATGATTTCCATTCCCACTTGACACTGATATGCTTCTGCTAAACTAAACAGGGAAGTCATCTTAGAATTGCTCTTCTCATGTTTTAAGACTTTCTCTATTTTGGATCTTATGAGGTCAGTGGATATGCATGCAGTCCTATGATTGCAGATTTATACATAGCATCAATTTTTGGGAGACCCATACCTACTTCAGAATGGGGAAATATATAATATTGGTACACACTGATTTTTATTAATCATTTGATAAGCATGAAGTATTTGTTCTTGTTTTCCTGTTCTATTGATCCAATACCATTCAGGGACAGTCACCCCAAAACTGTAAGTTAGATCAGGAAACCAAATTGATATATAGCTTGGACTTTGTTCCTAGATCATATAACTGTTTTTCAGTATTAAATTTAGTCTTCTAAAATATTCCTTGCTAAATTTTATTTACATTTGTTTTATTGTTGGCCCATCATGAATTCCCAAATATTTATACACTCCCTCTTGCTCAAGTTCTTTTATATCAAACTCCTGTCCAAGATCGATATTTTCTTGGTGCTGCAGCTTTCCTACCTTAAAGGTTGCTTTTGCACATTTATCAAGACCAAATGACATTATTTTATCATCTGAGAAAGATTTTACTACTTGCAGTTGTGCTTTCTGTTCCTCATCTGATGAGCTATACAGTTTAAATCATCTGTAAAGAGAAGATGACAAGCCTTTACACTTTGTTGTTTTCTGGGGGCCAAATTATACCCATGATCTAATCTATTAAGTAGACAGCATAGTGGATTAAGGGCAAGAAAAAAAGAGTAGTGTTGACAAAAGATTCACCCTGAAATATACCCCTTTGAATTTTTATCCCTGGGATAATGATTTGTCCATTATCATGGATTAGCTGCAAAGTGGTTTGCCATTGTTTCATGGTCACTGTAATGTAATAACTCCAAGAAGGTTGTATCTCGCACATTTGTAAGCACTCCTTTATCCATGAATATAGAATGCAGTCAGATTCTTTTTTGTAGTCTATCCATGTCATACTTACATTCTTCCCCTTATTACAGTTCTCCATTATGACTTATTTAACAACAAATGATCCTTTGTTCCATATGACTTTCTTTTATTACGCTTTTTGTTCTATTGCCATGATTGAGTTTTTTCCTAAATGACTATAAACTCTGTCTGCATCAATTACAGTATATAATTTATGGGTCCCTTCAAAACATTTAAAACCCATAATATCTAATTTCATAACATTGAGATCAGAACATCTAAAACCCATAACATTGAATTTCATAACGTCTAACAATACAAATCACGTGAAAATAACATCCCCTCCACATATAACGACATATAATGACACCAAACTACCAAACACACTTTTTACTATGTTTCTGCAGGGGGGGGGGCTTGATACAGTGGGGTTAGGAAATTAACTTTTTCCCACTGAAGTGCGATCTTAGAGTTGGTATATTTAATTTATGGAGGTATGGGGGGGGGGTGCAGGGGGGCTTGCCCCCCTGCAGAAATGTAGTAAAAAGTGTGTTTGGTAGTTTGGTGTTGTTATATGTGGAGGGGATGTTATTTTCTTGTGATTTGTAGTGTTAGATGTTATGAAATTCAATGTTATGGGTTTTAGATGTTTTGGGTTTTAAATGTTCTGGTCTCAATGTTATGAAATTAGATGTTATGGGTTTTAGATGTTTCAAAGTAGACCCATAATTTATACATTGCTGGAAGGCAAGTTATGGGTCTATAGTTTTTAGGATATCTTGCAGGTTTTACTTTTAAGGAGGAGTATCATTTTTCCTGTTGTTAACCAGGTTGGAGTCTACTAGGGGAGTGTATATAAATAGTTCTTAGTCATGGCTAAATCTTCATGTAAAAATGTTAATACTTTTAGCCAGAAGTTAGGTGCTGCACCTGGGACTGGGGTTTTCCATTTAGGAGTTTTTCTTGATTTTGTTTCAATTTCTCCAGCCTTTACTTCATTCCATTTCATATCCTGTACATTTGAACATATTATTTCTTTTACTTCTTTTATCCATTTGGCATACCACCTTTGTTATATTCCACAGGATCTTCATAGATATTTCTCCAAAATGTATCCATTTCTTCTTTTTTTGGTATTGTTTCTATTCTTTTTGCCTTGTTTCCCAATTCTCTATTAAACCTTTTTTGGGTCATCAATAAATTGCTTATTTTGCAATTTTTTGTTTATATTCATCTACATATCTTCTGAGTTATTCTGCCTGTGCTGATATCTTTAATTTATCTTTTGCAATAATACATGATAAAGCCTGGTCTGTTCAGTTACAGCACCTTGCTTTTATCATGTCTATCTTTCTAAGTATTTTTGTTGATCTGTTTGCTCTTCTGTACTCTTCTAACAGTGACACTTCTTATCTTAATTGCATTATAGTTTTCTCTGTTTGATATTTCCACAATGGCATTTGATTTCTCAGCTTCCTTTCCCTTACTGCCCTGTGTTTTTGTGGTAAGACTCTATCTGTTATTAATTTAGCTTCTGTTACATCACATCTATTTCTATGAACAGACAATTACTGTGTTCATTTGTTTTATCAGACTTCTAACATTTTGGGTCTTATTGACTATTTGTAGTCTGTTTCTTTCATTGATGTTAATTTGTCTATCCATCTCTACTAAATCAAACAGTTCTTCATTTTCTTCTAAACTAAGGGCACATTCGCTGTTTTCCGTTTCCTACAGGCATTCTAAAGAAAGTTCAAAAAAACCTTCCTGTGCCACATTCTCTTTAACTCCACCCTGTGTCATCTGTTGCTCTTTCGTATGTGACATCACTAGCCTATCAATGCACAACAGTGACTGTGACAGAATTGTCACATTTTGTTTTTCCTTCCATCGCTGTGTAACTCCAACTGAACTTTTGTACTGCTTCCTACTGAAGGCTCCAAAGTATCTTCATATGGCACTGTGATGTTATCAGTTAGATTACTAATCCTGTTTTCTACATCCCCTTTGTTTTCTTACTTTTTTAATTGCAGTTTTCCATATCTACATGCCTGTATTTCTGTTTAAATAGCTTTGTTGCTGCTTTTTTTGTATTGATTAATTTTACTTTCTCCTTTGCATAAATATTGCACTGTATTTAATCTCTTTTTTCTTTCCCATGTCCTTATTTCCTCTTCAGAGGTCTCCTGCTCTTTTCTCCTTACTTTGGGGATTCATTATTCCTTGGATGTCTATTTCTTTCCCTTGTCCAAATTTCTTTTTTAGACCTTTCAAAAATCTCTAGATGTTGTTCTTTATATTTTTGCACTTCCTCAGTTGCTTATTTTTCCAAACAGTCCAAGGTTTCTTGGTCTATATAATATTTTCCATGAATCTGTTGCATAAATCAACACAAATTTACATTTGAAGCTTTTGACAGTTTTTTCTTGTGCAAGTATTTTTCTTTCCTCTATTTTCTCTCTTAATCATTTTGTATATCTTTTGTCTGGACATTCTGGGCTTCTTGCCTAATAGTAACACTACATAATTTCTGTCTTATCCTCAAAAGGCCTCTCTATCAGTGTTATGGCTCTTTTTTAGCCTGTCAGTTTTTGTGATTTTTTTGTAGTCTGCTATTTCCTTCTACAACAGGGGCCAATGCCCTCTCTGAGATTGGCCTAACCCCATTGTAAGAATGTTTCCATATTTTGAGGATTCTACACTGTCATTTTTTTTCTAGTCCTGGCAACAGTGCACCTACCAGGATTGGGGACTTTTTCTTATCCTGGGACTTGTGCACCCCTATTTTTTTTTGTTTGTTTTGTTTTTTAACCTACTTCTGTCTATGGGCACCACTGATGCTCTGTTTTTATCCTTAGTGAGAACCTGTATGGCTAGCTTCCAGCTGATAGGGGGGGTTTGTTGACATGGCTTTCACATGGGGTGGTGGAAAGGGGAGAGGGGCTAAACTGAGTTGAATTTGTCAGCTAGCAGATTCCCTATGTCAATCTGTTTGGGTAAGGTAGCACCATTTAAATCCAGTTCTGCAGACTGCTGCATGTTACCTTTCAGGTTTCAGACATAACCTTAGATGGCTGTAGAAAGCCTTGTGGTTTTCTTTACCTGAGAAGCTATCTTGACCTCATAATTGGGCTTTTTTTATTTTAACTAGTTCTCTTATTAGCTTCATAAGTAAGTATTATGCTAGTTGCCCTTGAGGGCCATTTTAAGCCTAACCAATTACCCGTTTTTGTGCTTGAAATAACATGTATCATGTGGTTATAGATTGGTATTGCCCATCCCATGGTTAATAATTATATATTAACCCTAATGAGAATAACTGGGATCATACCATAGTTAATTTTAGGGAACCCAAGCATGGAATAAAGCACTTAGGAGATGTACCTATCCATTAGTAATATAGGGGGCAGTCCTTGGGTAATTTTTTTCTTTCCCATTCATGTATCTAAGTTGTTCTTGAAAATGAATATGGATGAACTTTGTTTTATGTAGATGTGGAGTTAGTTTTATTAGTGAACTCTTAGTATGATGAGAGTTGCTCTTTCTGACTTTGGCTGTGACTTTTTTTTTCTTTTTGAATACAACCTGTTAAGGTTAGGATTCAACTAGTGTGGTTAGATTTTTTTGGTTTGAGCTTACTTCTGGTAGGTATAGCAGCTTCTGCAGTCATTTATGTGTTTGTGCAGTGTTTCTGTGAATAATTCTGCATAGGCTGTTGCGAACTCTGGGATGGGAGGCACTGAAGTTTGATAAAGTTTTCCTACAGAAAGGCCTCACTGAGACCAATGACTAGTGTCAGAACCATGGCCTTAAGCTCAATGCCAAAAAATGTGTCATCATCCCCTTTGGGAAAAACACAGTTCCCATTAATTACCACATCGCTGGTAGTCCACTGAACACAGAAGGTATTATAAGATATCTGGGAACACAGGTTGACAGCAACCTCTCTTTTGACCATCACATTGCCACTCTGGTCAGAAAGTCCTTCTATGTGGCACATCTCATTTCTAAGGGTTTGTATCCAGGAAGAAAGAGGTCATTGTCTCCCTCTACTCTTCCCTCATTAGGCCAATCATTGAGTACAATGCCCCATTTGGCATGTATCTCACTAGACACCTGAAACAACTGGAGAGGCCACAAAAGTATCTCACAAAGAGGATCCTAGGCCCTAAACATTTGTTCTATATGGACAGACTCAAAAACTCCAACCATTCTCTGTCTCAAATCACCTACTTAGAGGTGATGTCTGCTTGACTTACAAAGCCATGTCTGACCCAGCTCTGTTAGAAATGCTACATCTAAAGAAATCACAATCCCTCCACACCACACGCTCCAGAGACCTCAACCTCATTACCAAAATCAACAGAACATTCTGGAGGGACAGGTTCATAACCCAGAGATTGCCCATGCTATGGAATAGACTTCCCATACATGTCAAACAGAGTACCTCACTGACCCTCCTCAAGAGAAATCTTGATGAGTGGATGGGAAATAGAAAATTCACCCCGGGGATCACTCCAGTGGCTCTACTCAACAGCAGCACTGGGAACTAAGATTGGATGGCACAATGCCAGGGTTATCCTATGGGCTAGGCTTGTAAAGGCTCCAGGGCTATTAGCCTAGTACACACCTATGAACCTAAGTGGCACACAATAGGATGTAAATTTGCTTTAGAAAAGTTTTAACCTGTAACAGGTTTTGCTGTGTATTCCAAGATGATTTTGTTTAGAATGAGAAAGCTTTGTCAATACTAACTTCCATATTAAGTATGTACTTCCAGGGGGAAACTGGATTAGAACGTTAAGCTAACACAATGTTAAAGATTTGCTCCCATATTTTTGTATTATTTATATTTTTTTTATGATCTTTAATTAGTAATTTATGTGCTAAAATATGTTTTATCGCTACACTTTTAAAGTTTTCCCATGAAGTCTGAGATGGAGCCTGTATATTGACACTAGATCTTTTAATACTCTTTTCAGAATTTTATCTCAATGTATAATGATCTTATGCAACTGTTAGAAGCATTCATGTATATAATGTATATATGTTGTAGTATTGTATTAACAATTGGAAAAGAATAAAGATTTATTATTGAAAAAAAAAAAAAAAGAATGAGAAAGCTTTGTGATCTGACCTCACCAGTAAGGAAGTATTGACATGGGGGAGGAGGTCGGTACAGTTGTCTCCATACCACTGAACTGTACAGATTTTTGCACAATGTCCAGATTTTTGCTTTATGTTTTTGGTCTTTTCCTCATAAAATCTTTGGCTTTCTGGAAAATCACTGAGGACTGAAGTCAGAATATAATGACAAACATAAAAAATGCATGCTAACCCAAAACCTGTTATTCTGGCAACTTTCTATGCTTATAAGAGCAATATTAAAAAAGTTGTCCCTATTTTTGGGACTTTGTCCCCCTATTATTTATGGTTTTGTCTAGATTTCTTGCTCTAAGATGTTGAGAGCTATGATGCACTTCCATACTGGCGAGAAGAAAGTCCAATATTTTTTAACTTCTGGTTGAAGTACACATTAACTTTGTAAGGGCATTTGTGTTATTAAATAAAAGGAAATGTTTTGTCTGCAATTTGGTAGCAGTACGTTTCCCAGTTTATAGAGAGTTATTTAAAGTCTCCCATGAGTAGAGTGTTTGGTTGGATGGAGAGTGACTCCAGTAGGTTTACATAAGAGTTGTAGGATTCATGAGACATAGATGGTGACATATAGCTAGCTAAGATATGGTAAGGGACTCTATCTATAGTGATTTGCATGTTGATAAACTGCAGGGTATCATCCTGTTTATACTTTTTGCTAATGTAGATCAACACACCTTTATCTTTAGTCCCTGTCTGTGCATCTGATGGTCTAAATGTGTGTAAGACACTGTTGGAGTCCTTTATTTGACTTTATATCTTGTTAATGGCACATATGTCTAGGTTCTCCAGAGTACAGAAAGCTTGTAGGGTGTGGAGTTTATTGTTATGTTATGAACATGGGTAAAGTCAGACATATTCAGTTTTCTCAAATGAGTACATTTTTTTCTGAACATCTCTCAGAATGTTTAAAACTGTCTAAACTAGTGCTTACTGTATAAAGCTACACAAAGCAAACTTTCATTATAGGGATGCACCTCAAAACAGCATTTTTATATTCATAAGTGGCAGTAGCCAAAAGTAATGTGTTCTTTTCCAAACTATAAAAAGAACACTTTGAGAGTTGTCTATATTTTTAAAAGAAAGGTGGCTGCTGGTAGCAATAGTATATGTGATGCATGTGTTTTTTGCAGTTCCAGTAAATAAAATCTTTTTCATCTTCTTGGGTGCTGGATTTGTTGGTGTGTGTTCACTTATTTTTTCTTTACACAAGTGCAAATCATGTGTATGTGTGAGTGTGCATGTGTGTGTGCATGTGTGAGTGTGCATGTGTGTGTGTGTGTGTGTGTGTGTGTGTGTGTGTGTGTGTGTGTGTGTGTGTGTGTAGATGCAACTATAGATATATATATATACACATACACATACATACATACTTACAGTCACAATGCAGAATTGTATTCTTATTAAAGTTTCCTCACCTTCAGACTAGTGCTGTAGGACAAATCAGAGAAAAAGAGAATCTGAATGATACCTTTCTGCATTATGATAGCAGGCTAAATTCTCTAGAGATGGCACAGGTCAGTTGCCATCCAAATGAAAAATAACCATCACAGCACATTTTGTATAACTACGTTCTCTGCAGGAAAGAGATGATGTGCAATATTGCACAGAGCCAGAATGTTCTGATACATTCCGTTAATAACATTTCTCATTAGACAATAATGCTGATGAGAAACAGTACCTTCTGTAACAGAACAAATGCTGCATCATTGCTAATGCTACCTAAATATTAGTGTTAACAATAACCTCCAAATGAGAATGTTATATAATAAATAAAAACAGATGCTCAGGACATACAATGCCCTTATGATAATGGAAAGGCTATTGGTATTCTGTGTCCTTGTAACTTGAACTGCATTGTTCTAGTTCCAAAGTGTGCCACTTTTATTTAAATGGCATCTGCTTTAATGTGCTACAGAGGTCTTACATGCATTAGCATGCAGTAGTAATCTGACCGCAGTGCTACTGACATTACTAGACTCAGACAAGAGTGCTGTGCATATGAATGTCATTTCATTTACGGTTTTATGTTACCCTTTGTTTTCCAATTATGATGCACTGAACTGTTTTAATTATAGGTATGACAGTGGAAAAGCATCTTAAATGTCAGAACTCCAAGCATGGGTGGTGACAAATGAGGTAAAGCAATGATTTCACAAGAGCAAATTAGCCTAAACAGATGTATAACAAATCATGAAATCTAAAATTATTTATTGTAATTTTGACAATTAGTAACCAGAGAACATAGTGCAGAATGTACCACTTTGACTTACCGTTTTATTTTTACATATCTCTGGTACTAATATTTTACATATATTCTGAACTACTGTCTGATTACTTTTGCTAAATGTTTGTCATAAACAAAAGTGACAGGAAAAGTCTTAGTTAAGATATTACCATGACAGCAGGTGCAACATTGGAACCTCTTTCCTGACTGTGATGAGAATATAAAATGTCCCTTTGCATATCATATCCTTACCTAGAAACTACACAATAGTGTTTAGTAAGTACAACTACCAGTAGATCTACTGAAATAAATTAATTTGAAAACTGTTATAATTTGACCCTACAGAAATTATCCACTATGGAATGTACTGATTTATGTATGAATACAATAATTTTGTTGCAACATGTAGGATTTTATAAGCATTTTGTGTTTAAAGTACAGTAACCAAATATTAGAGTGTTCAGAACATTTTAATAGGTGATTGTGGTGTTGTAACTTAATTTTGTACCATGAGAATATCATAAAGGACGTGATCATCATTTTTATTGGAATAATGACTTGTATTCATATCTGTGTGTGTGTCTGTGTGTGTTACAATCACACACACACACACACACACACACACACACACACACACACACACACACACACACACACACATATCAGTATGTGGGGGTCTTCTTGGAGTTTTTTTAACAACTTTATTGAATTATCACTTGTGACATAGGCACATTTGCATTTATATAAAAGTAATCAAATTGTATTAACAAGTTAAAATTTACAAACATTATGCTTCATGTGTACTGCTATAGCAACATTACATAAATTACTGAATTCCTGCCCCTTTTTTAAAAAAGAAACATCTTTATTAAACCATCACTTACAATATAAATAATTACACATTTATATAAATGAAAACCAACCACACCTACACAATCCTAGTTGCAAGCATTTTTCATCTCACACCATACTGACACACTACCAAGTGGCAAACTTAGAAGACATATCTTCTAAGTTTGGGAAGCCAGTAGTAAATTGCAGAGTCAGTGGTTACAAGTCATGTTTGGTTGTCTGTTTGTTTGTTTATTCATTATCCTACCTTATACAGTTGAACTTTATACTCCATTGGGACGTCTACACCAGGCATCTTCAGAATAAACAGGAGTCCTACAGTCCATTTGTTCCTCCTCAGAGATCTCAACCAGCCCATGTGTTCTTAGTCTGATGAGAGTCAGAGGTCAGGGAGGAGGTTAGGATACAAGTATATAGGAATGGGCACCCAAGTTCACTCCTTTCCTCTGTATACTTGGTTAAAAGTTTGTAATTTGGATGTGCAATGGACATCAATATTGAGATGACACTTGCCTGCACAGGGGGCAAAAGCCTGTAGGACCATGTCCCCCAAACTCACATCTTCCCCAGTCTACAGTGGGAATGGTACTCAGCAAAAAATTTACAAAGTCATGTTTTTATCTCTTCCTCAGAGAGAAGCAAGCGAGCGCCATCCATTCATTTCTCTCTAACTCTCTCTCTGCCAGCTATATTCCTCCTTTTAAGTCACTGGAGTTGGCAGCCTTAAATAAAGTACCCATATTCTGTACTACATAATATTTCAATTATTATGCAAATAATTAAACCATATTTAATTTGTTCCACTCGTGCAACAATACACACACACACACACACACACACACACACACACACACACACACACACACACACACACACACAGCCTCACAATACATACTGCTAACAGCCATGCTCTTGACATGCACATTGTATTTTCCCATTCCTTTTATTCAAAATAGTGTGAAGAAGCTTGTCCTTGAATCACTGTACTGTGCTGTTTCAATCACAGTGTTCAGCTTCTAGGCTGAGTGCATGGTAATACATATCAAACTCTGTGTGTATGAGTGTGTGTGTGTGTGTGTGTGTGTGTGTGTGTGTGTGTGTGTGTGTGTGTGTGTGTGTGTGTGTGTGTGTGTGTGTGTGTGTGTGTGTGTGTGTGTGTGTGTGTGTGTGTGTGTGCGCGTGAGTGTGTGTGTATGTACATGTGTATGTGGTTGTGCATGTGTGTGCATGTGTGGATGTGAGTGCATGCCTTACCTCAATGGTTTTGCATTCTGCAATACCTACCAAAACTGCTGCATATATAACATTGCATACCAGTACCTTCTTATTGCAGTACAGCTATAGAAATCTTTGAATCACCCCCTCATAATACACTACACCATGCTGTTAGAAACAATACCTCATAGTGCATTTTTTATTTCTGAATAATCCAATAATGTTTTTAAACATCTTTTTCATGTTTTATCCATTTCCATTCAAATGATTGTTCTTCATGCATATAACTCTTTAATTATTTGAACATTTAAATGAAATTTCATTATAGTCTTTTATATAACAGTCAGTAAACCTGGTTTGCACCATTACAGAATTGCACATGCAAAAGCTATTTAACAGTCATTTCCATTAATATTCATTGGGTCCTGAGTTATACAAATTCCATGTTATAATTCAAGTGGTGGTAGTCTATAAATAGCATATTTAAAAATTGAGCTTAAAATGTTAGGCTTTAGCAAAGCTATGAGTGTTTCATGAAAAATAAAATAATAAAAAAACACTTTTTGTATTTTCTCAGCTTTCTGTTAGAACCTTTTTGCTAAAAGTTTATATGATATTTTTCTAGATAGTCTTGTTATTACCTTTAAATATATATTTCTACCTTTATTTATTTTTCTTTATGCAAAATGTATAACAACTGACATAAGTATCTTTTTCTATTGCAGAGTTAGTGGGGAAAGAAATATTGGCTACTGGTGAGATTTTGAAAGGCAGTGAGCGAGAGAGCATTCAACAGCTGAATGTGCAGTCTATCTGGCTTTACTAGCTCTCTTCTGTGTATACATGAACAAACTTCATGCTCAGGTAAATAGTAATCGGACTAGTTATTTTTCCAGACATATATATATATATATATATATATATATATATATATATATATATGTGTGTGTGTGTGTGTGTGTGTGTGTGTGTGTGTGTGTGTGTGTATAGACAGATATACATATACACACACACACACACACACACACACACACACACGCATATATATATATATATATATATATATATATATATATATATATATATACATATACATATACATATACGTATACACATATATAAACACAGCACAGGGGACACAAGCCTGTATGACAATCTTCCCCCTCACACAGTAAAGCACTGCAGGCATTAGAAGTGTAAAACAACTAAACCCAAAATGTCATGAAAAACACTTGCACAGGCCAAGCTGTAATGTTAAGTAGTAACTTTTCATATACATTTTAAGGATTTTCATCTGTTACAATCCATACAGACAGAAGCTGAACAATGCAATTACATTCACGCAAACTTTAAATACCTCCCCAAACACACGGCCTTTCACGAGACCATTCTGAATAATACATGTACACATAAAATCCTATCAAAAATATCTATCTTTATAATATATTTATATTTGTTATTAAAAATGTTTATGTTAATATATTAGATATAAAACCAAAATGTTATTAAAATGTCGCCTGATGACTTCTTAAAAAACACTTTCTATTAATCATAGCATTTGCAGGATGTTTATCAGCTTGAAAATATATTGTCCACCTTGTCACTTTTTTCTAACATATTCTTCTCCCTGATCTTCTTCTTCATGATCAACAAAAAAAAAACTTTTCTGTAAATTGATATGACTCACAGAATGTTTAAATAAACCATTCTTATCTTTTTTTATTATTTTAGTGGTATGGTTTGAAAATTCTTTTTGATGGAATTCTTGTTGTCATACCAACATAGCATCTATCGCAATGGGAAACAGCAGCCACATAAACAATTATCTTCGGTTTACAGATGTAATGTGTCTTAACCCCTAAAGATTTATGGAAACTACGTAATGTTAAATGGGGCCATACATAAACGAAGCTACACAAACTGCACTCACTACTCACCAGACATTCAATTTCCTTTAGTTTTATCTGTTAATAGCTAGATAATCCTATTATTTCATTATTCTAATAAAAATTTCAAGATTGAGATCTTTTTACACAAAGCATTCTGCCCTCTACCAATCACTTTTATTAAATCTTGAATTCCATTTAAAATGCTCCAGTTTCTACAAGTTGTATTTTTACTATCAGAATTTGTTGCAGTATCTAAAGCAAAATACATTGCATTTTTTATTTACCTATTTTCTTTTTTAGGCGCTCCCTTCAGTAAAACTGGTTCATATTCTGTGTATTTAAAAATATCTGTTCAGCTGTACTCCTACCTCGAGATGTTCAGATTTTTACAGAATGTAATTTTGCCTCATGTGTTTAGTCTGTACCTCATACAATTTAGGGTCAGATTCTGGCAACTCATAGAGGACTGAAGTCATTAAGTAATGACAGACATTTCAGTTTCAGACTTCACATCCTTCATAAAATGCATGCTAACACAAAACATATGTATCCTTCAGAAATGCATGCTATTACAAAACCTGTTATTTTAGCAACTTTCTAACTTTATAAGAGAAACAATTCTTGTTTTGCTCGGTATCTATCTTATTCAACCATTCTATCAAAGAGACATGTGTGTGTGTGTGTGTGTGTGTGTGTGTGTGTGTGTGTGTGTGTGTGTGTGTGTGTGTGTGTGTGTGTGTGTGTGTGTGTGTGTGTGTGTGTGTGTGTGTGTGTGTGTGTGTGTGTGTGTGTGTGTGTGTGTGTGTGTGTGGGGGTGGGGGTGCCATGGAAGACGTCCTTCATTTTGCCACTTCATAAAGGTGGGTTATCAATAGACTTAACTATCTAATGACCCATTGTTATCCTCTCCTCTCTATGCAAAATTTTAGAAAAATGTATTTATCATCAAGTACTAAGTTCTGTGCTTGACAGTAATCTTCTCTCTTCTACCCAACATGGCTTATGTCCTCACCAAAGTACCAACTCTGCACTCCTCAGTTTCTGTAATTTTCCTAACCCAACATTACAATGCTGGCAGACAAATGGAACACTGACATGTCCTCCTCTCTTCTTTTATTTGTAAGCATCCTCCAAGGCTCCAACCTAGGCCCATTTCCATTTAATGTTTTCATTAATGATCTACACAAAGACACCAAACACTCCTCAATTATAATGTAAGCAGATGACTCAACCCTCATCTGTATAGCTGAATTAATCAAAAAACTATAACAGCTTACTTAGGAATCCTCCAAATAAACCAAGAACCAGACACAAAATACAATTCCAAACAATGATACTAGACTGAAAAGAAGATGGTTGCAATCATTGTGTAGTAATAAACTGTTTATTCAGACAACCACATTTGTAAATACAAAATTAAGGAATCCCTCCTGTCAGTTGAGGTGTGGCTCAACAATGCCAAAATCTATTGAACCCCCTTAAAAAAACTATTCCTCTTCACTCCCAAGCCATTCTATGGCAACAAATCCAACTTCACCTTAACTTCTTCTAATGACACCACAACTGACACAGTTTCACACACAAAGGAAATGGAAGGAATAATAAATGAAAACATGAAATTTGATCTCTGTGTAAAGGAAGCAGTAAAAAAACAAAAATAGCAAAAACTCAGCACCCTCTACAGGATTAAGCATTATTTAATTAAAGAGGCTAAAATATGCATGGCCAAAACATACCTACTCCTGACCTTTCTCTATGGATCCCTCCATTCTTATGAATCTTCAAGCTGTCCAATCACGATTACTTGAGCAGTGCTATAACAAAATAGCTAAATTCAAAGCTAACCTGCCACATAGGTCACATCATCATTTAGCCTTAAGACCTTTGGTTAGAGGTCTCTCACTGCTTGTTTTATGAATAACTGAGTGTTACACATCCTCTTATCTACAGCCTGGAAAATATTCCTCTTCAGTATATACCAAACAGAAACTCGTGCTTGAGTGGTAAACACTTACTAGGTGTGATCAACTCCAACAATTCAGCAGTTGACTCACTTTTCTCATGTCAAATCTCCAAAATGTGGAATAACATACCACTCTCTCTTAGACTAAATGCCACACTTAAATCCTTTAAACACAATTAAAAAAAACATCCAATGGATAGTTAGTCATGTTTCTGCTCTACCCCTGGCTAGATTAATCTATTTTCTGTGTCAGTACTTTTTAACTCAGTCTACTGTCTTTCATCTCTACTTAACACTGCCTACTCTAAATCTGTTATACCTGGTCTTGCTCTTACTTGAAAACTAGTTAGGATAATATACTTCTCTGCCTAAGTACTACCATAACAATGACTTTCCTACAAGGCTAGTATCAAGTGAGCCAAATATATAACATTAACCATTGTACCTCTGTTCTTTCACAGCTATGCCCTTCTCAGTAATGATTTATTTTGCCTATGTAATTAGCCTACATATTCCTTCACAGTTCCTGCTCCTGTTTAATCTAGTATGTGTTATTTTAAATCTACTATGTGAGGTGTATGCTGTCAAGACTCAAATACTTCTTTACTGTTCATGCATACTCTATATTGTATTATTGAACATAATGTTGGAAATTTTCACCCCGGGCTTCCACTGTAAAAGGGCATTGCCCAGCTGGACCATAGGTTGATAGGTTCAGAGGTGTGTACTAGGCTAAAGGCCCTGGGGCCTTTACAAGCCTAGTCATAGGATTATCCTGGCATTAGTGCCACCCAACCTTAGTTCCCAGTGCCGCTGTTGAATAGAGCCACTGTTGTTATTCCTTGGGGTGAATTTTCTGTTTCCCATCCACTCATCAAGATTTCTCTTGAAGTGGGTCAGTGAGGTGCTCTGCTTGACAAGTATGGGAAGCCTGTTCCATAGCATGGGCAGTATCTGGGTTATGAACCTGTCCCTCCAGCATGTTCTGTTAATTGTGGTAATGAGGTTGAGATCTCTGGAGCGTGTGGTGTGGAGGGATTGGGATTTCTTTAGATGTAGCATTTCTAACAGAGCTGGGTCAGACATGGTTTTGTAAGTCAAGCAGAGATCGCCTCTAAGTAGGCGATATTAGACAGAGAATAATTGGAGTTTTTTGAGTCTGTCCATATAGGACAAGTGTTTAAGGCCTAGGATCCTCTTTGTTTGGTACTTTTGTGGCCTCTCCAGTTGTTGCAGGTGTCTAGTGAGGTGCATGCTAAATGGGGCATTGTACTCGATGACTGGCCTAATGAGGGAAGAGTAGAGGGAGACAATGACCTCTTTCTTCCTGGATGCAAAACCCTTAGTAATGAGATGTGCCACATAGAAGGACTTTCTTACCACAGTGGCAATGTGGTGATCAAAAGAGAAGTTGCTGTCAACCTGTGTTCCCAGATCTCTCATAACGTCTTTTGTGTTCAGTGGACTACCACCAATGTGGTAATTCATGGGAACTGGGTTTTTCCCAAAGGGGATAACAACACATTTTTTGGCATTGAGCTTAAGGCCATGGTTCTGACACCACCCATTGGTCACAGTGAGGCTATTTTGTAGGATATCAACATCACTTGGGGAGTTAATAATAGCTCCCAACTTGCAATTCTCTGCGAACTTTGTCAGCCAGAGTCTCTTTGTGTTGGCCTGGACTTCAGAGAAGTAGATACCAAACAGGACAGGACCCATGACCAAACCCTGTGGGACTGCACTCATGACTAATCGGCATTCTGACTTAAGAGTCAGCTACTTTCACACTGTGGGTTCTATCTGTGAGCCAGTTTGCAACCCACCTAGTGATATAGGGGTTGATGCCAAGCTTAGTGAGTTTTTCTATGATTCCTGAGTGGGGAATGGTATCAAAAGCCTTGGCCAGATGAAGGTAGGCTGTATGAACTACCTTGCCTTCATCCACAGCTCTGGTGACTGACTCAAAGAAGTCGAATAAGTTGAGCAGGCATGATCTACCCTTCACAAAACCAAACTCTGTGGGATCTAGAGTTTGGAGATTCCCTATATTCTTGTTTATTAGGTCCATGATGATGCGTTCCATAGCTTTGCATATCAGACTCATCAGGCTAATGGGGCAATAGTTCCCCCGGTCTGTAGTCACTCCTCCTTTGTGGAGAGGGATAACTATAGCAGTGCATCATTCGTCAGGGACAAAGCCTGAGGTGAGGCTATGATTGAACAGAGCACACAGGTGAGGTGCCAGTTCACTCTGTAGTTCATGTGGAACACAACCAGGGATATTGTCAGGTCCCATATAAGCTGTATTCTTGGCCTTGGACAGTGCTGTTTTAACCTGTGCAGCAGTAATACTGCCTGACAATCTACTGGTATTGTGACTGGTCCTTTGGGGGGGAGGGGTAAAGTTGGCACTGAATCTGTCGGCCAGTATATTGGCAATATCTGTTGGCTCAATATAGGAGGTACCATTGTGCAGTAGCTCAGAGTAAATCTGGGTATTGCCGTTGAGATTCTTTACATAACTATAGAAGGCCTTGTGGTTATCTATACTATCTGCTGCAATTCTGTTTTCATACCTAGCTTTAGAGGATTTCATGAGGGATCTCAACTTTTTGTTGAGGCAGATAAGGGAGTTTTTCAGTATTGGGACTTCGCCTTATTCCGCATCAGTTTCCTCATTATGTTGTAGAGTTTGTTTATGGCAGGGGACCACCAGATTGGCTTCCTTTTTTTGGAGGAGACAGTCTTGGTTCTATTGAGTATGGCAAGATCCATGCTTTTGTGTACATGTTTGTAGAGTGCATTGGTGTATGATTCGGTGGTCATGCAACTATTCTCCAGTTGCATGGGTGCCGTGAAGTTTGCCACCTCTGTTTTTAGGATCCCAAAGTTAGCTTTGGAGAAATTTTTCATGGTGGTTACCTTTGCTGGGGGGGGGGGGGGGGGGTGGATGTGGATTTCCATGGTGATTAGTTTGTTGTCGGATCTAACCAGGGAGGAGCTGACTATTGGTGTAGAGCAACAGTTGCCCATGTTAGTAATGACCAGGGGTCAAGGATGTTGCTACCTCTAGTGGGGATAAGAATGAGCTGGTCCATGGCATTGGAATTAATGAACTCTAGGAAATGTTGGGCAAGTGTGTTGGTACATGAGTAGTTTACCCAGTTATAGGAGGGGTAGTTGAAGTCGGCTAGTAAGAGAGTGTTAGGTTGGACCCTAATATTCTCCGGGGTGCTTAGGAACGTGGATTGAGAGTCTTGGGACATGGTTTGGGACCTATAGTAGGCTACAACTTGAATCACTGTCTTACCCAATGTTAGCTGTACCTGAAATATCTTTGACACATTATGTTGGGCTACCAGTCTAGAGGTATGCGCATCCTTTATGAATATGGAGACACCACCACCTTTGGAACTTCGGTCTAAGTTCTGGGGCTGAAAGTTGTGGAATGAGTTATAGCCTGGTAGTGCAGGGGTGCTTTCTGCTGCCTTGAATCAGGTCTCTGTTACAGCACAAATGTTGATGTTCTCCATTTTAAGGAGTGCCAGGAGTGAGTGCATTTTGAGATTTAGACTTCTTGCATTGAGCAACATGACCCTCAGATTGCATTTGTTTGTAGCTGTTACAGTGGTAATTTGGTATTTGGAACACCACCTAAAAAAGGGACTATAGGGGTGGCAAGAGCCTTGGCCAGTATCTGTAAGCCCAGGGGTGACAGATGCAGGTAATCTCTGGCAAAGCATTGAGGTCTGTCACTCATGTCATCCCAGGCAGACAGATACTGTATCCCCTTAGAATGACACCAGAAACTTATCCAATTGTTGAAATCAAGCATTTTCTGTGTGTACTGTAGTATCATTCTGGGTGATGATAGGATGCTGCTCAGGGCTAAGGTCATAGCCACCTGGGCTACATAATCCGAGAGCTCCTCCATGTCTCTTTTCATGTAGTCCAGGGAGATAAGTCTCAGGTCATTCGCACCGACAAGTGCAATGACAGAGTCATATTTGTACCTGTTGTTGTGTGACCATAGTGCATGCGTTATGTGTCGCATCCTGGCACCTGACAGGCAGCTGACTGTTACTTTCTCCTTATTCAACCTAGTGAGAGGGACATCAGTGTGCCTCACTATTGAGTCACCTATGACTAGTGTGTTGGGCATGCTGTTATGCCTTAGGGGCTTTGGTTGAGTGGCACACTGTTTAGGAGATTTACGTGTCTCGTGATTAATGTTGTGTTGTGGTGGTTGAGTGTGTTTCTGCCTTGGATAGTTGTGCTGCTTGGATAGATTTTTATTGAGAGCCTCCCCCAAGGTGGGTGTGTGGTTTGTGTTTTTATGTGAAGACAGTGCTGGTGTGTGTTCCAGAGGGCTATGTGTTCCATGCGGTGTGGTGCAAGTGTTGACCTTCTCCTCTTGACCAGCTATTCCGGTCTTGGCTGGAGAGTGTGTGGCTTCCAAATTGGATATATAAGTGCATCTCTCGCAAGTCTGAGTGTTGGAAGGTAAGAGCAGAGGGATGTTGATGTACATGAGGCTGTTGCTACATTGCCTCAGAATGTCCAATTTCACCAGGTTAATAGGAGAAAGTATGGGGAACTGACCTTTAGCTATGCCTGGTGGGGTGGGCCCGTAAATAAATGTAAATAACTAAATAAATAAAACATCTACCTGAATATGTGTTCCCCCCATTTATTTTTTGTTTTGTCCAGATTTATTTTCTAGGATGTTGAAAGATATGGCTGTAGTTCTTAAGAATATCTCTTTGTACCCCCTGTTTGTACTGAGCTTAACAATTATATCTATTTCTTCAAGACATTAATTGTCATTTGTAGTTAACCTTGGCCTCTTGGTATATTCTTTTCAATACAATAGGGTGCACAATCTTGCAATTTAAATAATCATTGAGAAAAGTAGATTTCCTATAAATATGATTTCTAAAGTCCTTAGCTTTATAATCTAATTCAATGCTCAAGTCTAAAAATACCATTTAAATCACCTTTATTGCTAACACAAACTTTAGAGGCTGGTGTTACAATAGCCTTCATGACCACATCCCTATTTAGCTAGCCAACCAAGAATTCCAAAGGTTTACATTAATTTGTAAAGAAAGCCCACTGAAAATTAGAAACACCTACATTTAGCACCAAACCAAATTCAGTTCTAAAATATTTTAGTAACAATTACTTTTTATTTCTTTTTTAAACAAGTTACATCTTTATTAATGTATCACTTATGACATAGGCAATCATATAACTATATAAATGAAAAAAAAACATATTGACATATTTCCAGTTGCAAACATTATACATCAGTTATAATCTATCTAGTCATTTCCATTCAGACATCACAAAGCCCATTCAATGTCTGCCTTTCTCTGAACCTCATTCCTCCTCCAAAATATTATTCTGCATGTGTTGTTCCCACAATTTCTATCTTTTTCTTCATAATTTGCTCCTACACTTTTCTAAAGATTCTACTTCCAGTCATTTTATCTGTTACTATATTCACGTCTTGTAGTACAGTTAATTTAGACTTTGATTTCCATTTTCTAGGAACTGCTTTTTTGGCAGCCACCATAATTAAACAAAGCTAGGCCTTACTGTGTCTAGGCAATTCTGATTCTGTATCATAGCTCAAAAACATCATTTCTTAGTTATACCTATTTGCTCAGCCAGTATTTCTGATAGGGTAGTCTGCAGGGAATTTGTAAAATCTGCCAACTCATTACTCTTCCAAAAGATATGTTCCCAATTGCCTCTTCCTTCCCTATCCCACTTCCGACATTTGCAATCTACCTGAGGAAAAAAGTTTGGAGTCTGCTTGAGATAAAAAAGTCTCTATGCAAACAATTCCAGGCAAAAATCCTGAATCTTCTATACTTTGTTGCATATTTGGGAGTCATGCAAATATCCACCCATTGTTTCTTTATGACCTGCTTATCCTATCTCTCTTCTCAATCCTTTTTAACCTCCACCAATTGATTCTTATAGTTATCATGCAATATTTTATATGCCCCACTAATTATCCCTTTTTTAATGCAAGCATCATTTACTTTTTGTGTCAGAAAGCAGCAATGCAGTTTGTCCGATGTGGCCACTCTGAATAATAATGATAATATTGGCCCTTGTCTCATCTCTGCCTTTCCAAGTGCAGTAAGTCTAACTTCCTAAATAATGTTTCAGTTTCCTCATCCAGAAGAATGACGCATAAGTGAAAAGGACATTGAAGAGCAGTACTGTTACTATACGCAATGCAGACAGACACAATGTGCAGTCTGTAGGATACTAAACAATAATATAATAACATTCCCTGGTGTGTTGCACCTTCCTATGACTGCAAGTATGCTCAACATATAAATATACAACGGAGTTTTGAAAGACTATAGTAAGTAGTTTAAAAATGTATGCTATTAAGTATTGTGGGATAGGATAGGGTAGTGTTCACTGCAAGGGTTATTATAGGAATTTTGTTTTCCCTGGAGGTGACATAATTAGAGGATGTTGTACAAAACAATATTCTACATAATTTCATGAGACATTCCTTAAATGTTCCCTTGACAGCAGTTTTCTTCCTACAATTGTTAGAGCTGTACACCAAGCACTTTAGTGTATGCAACCCTGAGGATTCTTTTATACCGTACAATCATAACATGAATCCTAAGACTTAATCTGTGTATTTACCATATGCTAAAATGCACATTTTTTTCACAATTGCAACAACTAATATGAAAGTTGTACATTAATTTGTAGTAGTCAATAAGGTGGAATTCTTTGGGCAAGGTACAAACAGAAACACACACACAGACCCAGACCAGGACATACACCCAAACACACTCACACACACGCACGCACGCGCACACACACACACGCACACACGCACACGCACACACACACACACACACACACACACACACACACACACACACACACACACACACACACACACACACACACACACACACACAAGCACCTACCAACCACAAATACTACAGTCTTCTCTAACAAAAGTTGTGTGAAAATTGAAAGTACTACTTTATTATGCATTACAGATTGGTGTGCAAGAAGTTACAAATATATTTTTGGTGGAAAAACTACTTCATATCAACATATGAAATGATACATAATTTAATATTTAAATGATATATAGCTTAATATTTAAAAAAATAAAGAATAATGATACAGCTAGCAACAGTTGCAAGAACAGTGAGGCCATCTAGATGGGTGGTACTGGTTAATGCAGGATATTTCAGTGGCAATGACACGCTCTGGCTTCACATGTCTAATATTGGTTACTACCACCCACCCTGTCAGGAATTTGTACTTATTTATACCATAATAAGAGTTACAAAACCACTCATTGTGTCAAAACATGTTTATTATTTACTTTAATGATACGGGATGTATAAGGAAATGTGGGAAATCTACCAAAATCATACTATAAAGAAGACAGATAGGAAGCATATCAGACAAAAAGGAACTCAGTCTAGATAAGAGTATATTCTTGTCATGATGCTCACCTCTAGTTAACAGGTTTTGTGAAATGGCAGCGTCAGTGATGTCAGGATACACAAGGATTTGCAAAGAAAATCACAACTTTTTTCTGTACAAAAATGGCAGCACAGCACGGTCAGTGTTAAGAAATTATTCATCATGGATGCACTAGTAAGTGGCAGTAAACCCAGTGCATTGTGGGATACAGCACTTCATAAATGGCAATGCTAGAAACTCATCTTAAAAAAGGCAATCCTATAATACATAGTTGTAAAATGTACAGAAATATAACAACTCTGAAATGTTTATGTTCACAACTCCCCCAAGGAGACAGAAAGAAAAAGAGAGAGATCTCTCTCTGTAATTATGAACTATGGATCTGTGCACAACTGATGCACTAATTTAACATTCTGGCATGATCCTGTCAGTGCAAGTGTTATATTTAACTCATGCTGTTTTACTGCAATTTACAAAATAGCAACATTTGAGGCAAGCAGTACATTAGCATAATTATTTTTCTACAAGGAAAATCAGAGGCAATTACTTATCTGTTTATATTACTCAATTGCATCCCTATAATAGGTCAGTGTCCTAACTTCTTTTCCACTGCACATCACATGAACATTGCTGGAAATGTAACAGGTATATGTGGAAGGGAATGGTTAGACCTACAACTATAACAAACTTGCAGTACACAACAGTTTCAAGAGGATCAGGAAAAGTCACATTGGATTTCACAGCACAATATATGCTAACACAAGTTGTGGATTTCAAATGTCCACCCTTGTTTCAGATGCTAACTTGTGGTAAGACTTATGATAAAACAGAAACAGTTTGACTAGGTTTGGACCTGGCTCTGCTCAGCTCAAACATAGGAATACTGTATACAGATTATGGCTCATTCTGAATCTTTAAACACGTCTCTGATTGTTTCCATGTATGGCACTGTTCTCTGTTTGTACCATGTATGACCCTGGTTCATGAGGTTTTTCATATTGCAATACCTGCAATGTCCAACTTTCTTTCTACCTTTGAACTGGCTGTGCTATTTTAAGAATAGCTAGCGGTTGTACAGAATAGCAATTGTAGATCTTATTGAGTGAAACTTCAGCTCTTTAGTCATTTTGTTTTACTGAGTCATATGGAATAGTTTTTGTCAGATTCTGTAATTGGCTTGTTAGTCTTTATTTGCCATTTCAATATTAGCTGAGATGGACTTGTTGCTATGGTACAATGTGGGCTAGTATAATATGACACAAGAAGGTTATGAGAATCAGGCTGTATCAAGATCTTTTAGCTGTCAGACTGTTGTCCCTGCAGCTCCAATCAGCTGATGACAGTGAGGATTTGTACTATGGGTAAAACCGCTGTCTGTAACTAGTTTAATGGATGATCTGCATCTTGTCAACATTGTCTTGAATGTTGTTATATTTATTGACTAATAGTATTCTGTACATGTAATATTTCAATATTTTCAGAAAAATTGTCCAGTACTATTAAACAGTTTTTGCTGTTAAAGTCACATTAGTCATTTGTTACCTTTTGACAGGTGCATCATGCTAAGAGTCTTGCTATTAATGGCTCTGTTCTTTGAGATGATGCATAGTTAACACAGAGCTGACACTTACACTCAAGCTTTGCAGTGACTAGACTAACATCTGTGCACCACACTGACATTTTGCTGTCTTTTGTGTATTTGTGTTAGCACTTCAGCACATTGTTAGGAGGGTACTACAATTGTTCTGCCTTTGTTTAATAATATGTCATTGTGTTCTGACAGTTATGCTCAGACTGAGAAGTACTTATACAAGATATGTTTTGTCTGTGTCATTGTCTGGGACCATCAGTTGGCCCATCCATCCTGGACATAATTGATAACGTATTGTTATGTAACTCATAGCCACTTTGGGTAGCTTTTTTTTTCTAATCTGCTGGTTGTCAAAGCCCTTGTAGACATGTGTTTTATATGTTTTGTCTGTATCATTGTCTGGGACCAGCAGTTAGGCATTCCATCCTGGACATACTTGATAATGTATGCTATGTAACTCATAACCACTTTGGGTAGCTCTTTTTTTCTAGTCTGGTGGTAGTCAGTGCCCTTGTAGACATTATTCTCTATACATAGGTGACAGCATATTTTTTGGTATCAGAGAGCAGTGAGTCACACATAGAATTTCAAGATAACATGTCAGCCATATTTAAGTATTTTGCTAAGGGTCAAAGGTTCATAGGTAAGTACTTGGTAATTAGTTTGCAGACCATTAAAAGCTGAATCTATATTCAAAAACTCCTTTTGACTTCAAGTACAGCAAGACAAGTTAGGCTGGATGTGAATTTAAGGTAGCCCATCTTATTATCCCTCCAGCATGTTCTGTTTATTGTGGTGACAAGGTTTAGGTCCCTAGAGCATGTAGCTTGGAGGGATTGAGATTTCTTTACTTGGAGCATGTCCAACAGCTCTGGGTTTGACATAGCTTTGTATGTTAGGCAGAGATCGCCTCTGAGTAGGCAATATGCGACAGTGTAAAGCTGGTGTTTTTTGAGACGGTCTGAGTAGAGCATCTGTTTGAGGCCGGTAATCCTCTTTGTGAGGTATTTCTGTGGCCTTTCCAGTTGTTATAGATGTCTTGTGAGGTACACACCAAAAGGGGTGTTGTACTCTATAATGGGCCTAATGAGTGATGAGTAGAGGGGAACAATGACCTCTTTTTTCCTGGATGAGAAACCTTTTTTGATGAGGTGTGCCACATAGAAGGATTTCCTGACTACTGTGGTGATGTGATTATCAAAGGAGAGACTACTGCCCACGTGTGTCCCAAGGTCTCTTATCACACTTTCAGTGTTAAGTAGACTACCGCCTATGTGGTAGGTCATGGGTATAGAGTTTTTACCAAAAGGGATGACAATGCACTTTTTGGCATTGAGTTTGAGGCCATGGCTTTGACACCAGGAATCTGTCTCAGTGAGGCCCTTTTGTAGGATGTCCACATCATTAGGAGATTTGATTATAGCTCCTAGTTTGCAGTCATCTGCGAACTTTGTTAGCCAAAGACCTTCTGTGTTAGCCTGTACTTCAGAGAAGTAGATACCAAACAGGAGATTAAATAATAATAAGGAATGATCAAAAAGCATACATAGGCCATTTGCGATAGTGTCTGTTTGGAATGGTGTATCACCTATATGGTATATCAAAATGTTTTATTAACCAAAATTAACTATTCAATATGTCTTCATAAATAATTTGAGACTATTATCCTTTTACCAATTATTAACATAATCAAATCCATGTTAGAACAATTGTTACTGAGTGGAAGATCGAATACTAACAGGGTATTATCGGTCATCTGAAAATTTATATAACAGTATACCAGGACTGTTGGGCTAAAGCTCTGAAAAATAGATGCCAGGGCATGGATTGCTCTATCATTGAACCATCTCATTCTCATGACTAGTCTTGGATATCTGGGTGGTACTTTACCTAGATCAAAATAATTCTTAGTAGAGCCAAAGGCCTGTGGTCAGTCTACAGTTGGAAACTCTCTAGTTTAATAGGTATCTAGAGAAGCCCTTATGCTAGGACGATACCCTTTCTTGATCTGTGTAGTTCTCTGGTCAGCATTCTGGAGCAATAAGCAACTGGATGTAACACCTGTTCATCCAACTGTGGTAAGGCTAACCTAGGCCACAACTACCAACATCAGCAGATTGGTGCCATGATAGTATGCTAGCATCGGAGCTATTTTTAGCAATTCTTTTATTGCGCTAAAGGCCAGGGCTATAGCATCTACCCACATCCAAGGTACATCTTTCTTCAACAGGTCTGTTAATGGATGCAGCACAGTAGACATCTCAGGAACAAACTTGTCCATAAGATTAAACATATACACTTTATCTCTCATATTATATTATTCTGACCTTTCTTGTGCTTAGTTTGATTCCATTAGTAGTTATGCTATGACCAAAATACTGATTCTCAGTCTTTCTAAAGCAACATTTATCTTGGTTTGGCTTTAACCCTGAATCTTTGATGGTTGGTATCACAGCTTCTACCCTTGAATCATATCCTTCTTTAGCTGGACCAAACATCCATAACAACTGCTGTGCCTTAATGGGGCTGTATTATGATATCGATAACACATAATCAACCCCATGTAAGCGAAAGCTTACAATGTTGAAACCTCAGAAAACAATGCATAATGTGGGGGGGGGTTTGCCCCTATACCCCCTGATGTGGGTGGGGTTGTGCCCACACACACCCCCTACTTAAATATACCAACTCCGAGATCGCACTACAGTGCCGAAAAGGCAAAGTAGCGATAGCAGCCAAACAAATTCTTTCCTAGGGGAAAGAATTCACTGAAAAGCCGCTTCACTATTTTACCTTTTCGTGCTTTTCAGTTCGACAAAGATGCATTCGACAACTGCATCTGCAACAGTATAATAGGGAGCCTGCCTTAATACAATTTTAAAAAGCCACTTATTTTCTTCTGAAACAGTTGAGGTACTCAGGTTATACAAAATAAGCATCATAAAACAAAACCTTCCTACTGAAGTATTGAAAGATGGTTTGCCTATCTTTATGTATTGATGTTTACAAGAACCAACTACAATCCTTTACTGAGGAAAATAATTTTGCATTGGCTATCATTGGTGCTAACTTCTGGTGCATGTAGAATGAATATTCCTGGCTTGACTGCATCATGAAGGTTTTTCAGAACAAATCATGTATATATATATATATATATATATATATATATATATATATATATATATATATATATATTGCCATTTTTGTTCATAATGGGGACTATTGGTGCACAACGCTCACTCAGTTCATTTACACTTTCTACTACACCAGGTTATTGCATTCTTCAGAGTCCTGCCTCTACTTTAGACAGCATTAGAAATGACACTCTTCTGGTTGAGTTTAAGCCATATAGAATAGGGTTACCACCTGTCCCACTTTGCGAGGGGACAGTCCCTCTTAGAGCAGTTCTGTCCTGCAAAAAAATTAAAACAATGGCAAATGTCCTGAGATTTTAGGACAAAAATATTTCCTATATTTTCTTTAATAGTTGCATAAAACAGTTATTTTGTATCTGAAACAGCTAAATGTTGTTAGAAACCAAATAGGCAACTCAAATGTTATAAGAATAAGCTTTTATTTTGGCAAAAAGTGAAGCTATGTCTTTTGTACTGGCCGTGGGTATGTTTTGCCCTGCAAAATCTGACGTTTCACCAAAAAATGTCCCACTTTGGGCATTTGAAAAGATGGCACCCCTAATATAGAACAGCATTTGGCTTTGTTTTAATTTTTACAATTTCACAATTAAGAAGACCAACTTCACCAAACGCATTCACAGTGACATGGTTTATTTTAGCAATCTCCCCATTTCACATGGCACATCTCTGCTGAGCAGATTATTTATGTACAGATCATCTAGCATACAAACCCATTACTCAAATGTGTGCCCTCTACACTCAGACATCATGAGAACTCAAGCAGTATACTTGAGTTTGCCTTCAGAGTTATTATGTACTCCTCCATTTGCTTCATGCAGCTGCAGGCATTTTGAGACACATTAGCCCTATTATCAATCTTGAAACTCAGTTCTGTAAATGGGGAGTTTTATTTGCCAGTTTAATTCAGTATTTGGCACCACAGTTACTGAACCCAAGGAAAATGCTTTTTGAACATTATTTTCTGTTTTATTTTCTTTAGCTACAAATGATGGCAAACTGTTCCAGTTATTAAACTCTATTACACCTTCTAACACTAAACATTGCTCTGATTCAGCATGATAACAATTATTTCTTGTGCATTTGCCAGGATTACTCACACTCTGTTTCTCATGCACAGACTTAATTTGATCATGATATTGCTTCTGATATTGGGCAGTGTCATATTTATTTTTAAATATGATATTTTCTCTATATTTTACCCCAGAAACATCATTTGCCATATTCAAGTTATAGTTTGATTTCTTTCTGTTTAGTGATCTGTATAATTTTTTCCAAAGTTAAATTTACTTCATGCGGTATATTTTCAGAAACGTTGACATCAACCTGCCCATTTACAATTTTGCCTATGTTCCTTTCATCATTTCAGCCAGTTCATACAAATGTTTAACAAAAGCTTCAACACTGTCTCCTTAGCTTGTACACGTGTAAGAGCAAGCCATTTCATGTATATCTATATCTATATCTATATATATATATATATATATATATATATATATATATATATATATATATATATATATATATATATATATATATATAGATATATATGGTTCTAGGTCATAAGCTCGACAGCCACTCTCACCGACAAAAACATCGACACCACATTATCGAAAAACCAGAAACACGACAACTCACATGACCGACAAACAAGTAACCGACGGTCCACAAACATGAAACCCCACACACTGCACACACCACAATAACAACTATCAACTAACAAAACACATCCCTTATCCAAAACCACACACAGAACACAAGCACACCAAAATCCTCACAAACCCACACTAAACCTCACACACACAACTCGTCCAACCCTAACCCAAACCCTTACCCTAAGGTCCGTCACTATCGCACACTCAGCTAACCTGCCCTAACCTAACTCACTTAACCCACCCTAACCCAAAAATACCACTACCGTGACACTTACATAACCCGCCCTAACCCTAACTCACTTAACCGCTAACCCAAAAATACCACTACCGCACACTTACATAACCCGCGCCCTAACCCTAACTCACTTAACCCACCCCTATCCCCACAGACTGTCACTATCCACACTTACCTTAGTCGCACCCTAACGTCACCACCGCATACTCACACAGCCTACTTTCCAACTCACTATCCCTGGCGTCGGAGTTTTCATCCGTAGCGTCGGTGTTCCGAGTGTCGATCATCTGGCGCCCGCTCATGCGTTGTCGGTAATCCCAGCTGTCGATCTTCTAACCTACACCCGTATATATATATATATATATATATATATATATATATATATATATATATATATATATATATATATATATATATACAAATGCAGACAAAGCTAATTGAGCAATTAAGCTTACAAATTGCTGACTCATATCTAATAGTCTGATCCTCAGAGAATGAAAAAGATCTCTATATTACATCCATTTCCTTGCACGTGGTGTACAACAAAGTATTTACCTGATTTTGTTTTTCTGTTTTTCTGCTGTTTCTCTACCATGTGTGAACCTCTGCCTCCATGCAGACCAAGCAAATAGCCTTGTGAAGTGAAATGGCTCTGGTGAGTTATACTTTATTATAATTTACTAAAGTTCAGTTTTCTAGGGCTAAATGGCTAAAATCAGTAAAGTCACTGCATTGTGATGTAAAGCTATTGGTTTTATGTAAAAAAAAAACATCTTAATCTGTGCTTGGCAGACACTACCCTACTCATTGGCACAGTTTTTTAAGAGGTATTATGTTTTCAGTTTTATTTTCTGAAGACGATCCCACTTCTGAAACCATGTTGAAATGAGCACATCTGCTTGTTTAAGGGCAGTATGAATAACATAAGGATGCACCAATATTTTTTCTTACAAAAAAGCAGCCCAGCAAGAACCATATTAATATTTCATTGATCATGGATACACTGGCAAGTGGCACTAAATGTGATGCATTGTGGGTTACAGAACTTATTAACATGCTAGTGCTATCCATTCATGTTAAAGAGGCAATGCTATAACACCTTCTCATGATATACAATTTTTATCAATAAAGTTCAATGTTTGAGTTCCCTGGGAACATACACAACAACAAATACCTAAAGAAACCAGCCGATACTGGAGGAAAAGGAAGCAAATGATTAATAATGGTTACCAGAACTGCAGGAACAGAACTTACAACAATGGCCATGTCCATACCTCTCAAGTGTCCAGATTTTCACAGAATGTCCAGATTTTTGCCTCATATTTTTGGACTGTTCCTCATAAACTTTGTGGTTTTCTGACAAATCACTTGAGGATTAAAGTCACTAAATAATGACATACATTTGAGTTTTAGACTTCATATCTTTCAGAAAATGGATGCTAAGACAAATCCTGTTGTTCTAGCAACTCTTTTAAATTTATAAGAGCAATATTTAAAATTGTTCCTTAGTTTTGGGCCTTTAGACCCTCCGTTATTTTAAGTTTTGTCCAGATTTCTTATGCTAAGTGGTTGACAGGTATTCATGTCATCTGCAATCGCTTGAACTATGAAGAAGAAAACAAGAAGAATGCTAAGAAGAAAGAAATGTAAGCTTCATGTGCAGTAACACTGTGACAGAGAACAAGGCAAGTGAAAAACAAAAATGCAGATGCCACTTATGTAGCATTAAATATGTGTACTATAATTTAATTGCAATAACAATTAGATACCCTGGATGCCTTAGCTTTCATAATGCATACTGTATTGGTAAACATTCATTGGGTTAAAGTTATATCCTCTCAACAAAACTAAGAGATACAGGAGGCAGATAACATTTTGTGGAATCAGTAAAAGCAGAAACTATAAGCCCAGAGCATGATTACAGAAAGCCACTCCAAACAATTATAGGAACTGCGTTGTTTCTCTCTTAAGTTAGAAAGTAAAGTCGGTTATATTGAAAACTGAGCAATATCAAACAATATAAGGGTTGTAAGTTTAAAGAAAGATGTGAGGGTTGAAAAACAAATGTAATTTATTAAAACCAAGTTAAAAAAGATTACTGTGTCCTTGACACCAATTCCTAAGAAATTAAATAAGATGAACTTCCATTCTCCTAACCAATATGCTCACAGGCAATTTCTTTTGAATAGCTGGGCTGAATGACAGAGAGCACATTCTGAGGAGAGGAAGACAAATTAAGCTGGCTAGCTGCTATGTGAGGTTTATTCCTGATTATTGTATTGCTTTATTTCAAAAAAAAAAAAAAAAACACAAAGAAATGGGTCTCCAAACTCCTTTAAGCTATCCAGCTAGTCTCAAGGTCCAGATGGAAAATCCTACTACCACATTTTTATTACTAAAAGAAAGCACCCTAATTCATAAGTCTGTAGTACAGTAGAGTTAATTAGTTTTAAACATTAGAACGGCGTATTTTTATACAAAGTGCAAAATAGCTATCACTCAATAACTGATTATTTTTTCAACTCTCTCTTTCTGGTTTATCTCTTGTTAGTATGGCATTGGTAGAAATAAATTTACTTTAGATGTCTAGTAAACCTGATGGATCTGTTTATGTATGGATCTGTTTTTTTTTTTTTTTAATGTGTGTCTGTGACATTGGCAAATGGTTAAAGAATGTTCATCTTGGAACTGTGATGTTTCTTTGCTTTTCCTTTCACATTGATATCAAAGATAAACATTTGACTCATTTCTGCTTTCAACATAAGGACAATTTTGTGAAATTCATAAGGCATTGTAAGGTAAGCAAGTAGTGAGGTAGCAATCTATGAAAACGTATGTAAGTGCGTGTGTGTGTGTGTGTGTGTGTGTGTGTGTGTGTGTGTGTGTGTGTGTGTGTGTGTGTGTGTGTGTGTGTGTGTGTGTGTGTGTGTGTGTGTGTGTGTGTGTGTGTGTGTGTGTGTGTGTGTGTGTTTATATAGTTATATATAGTGTATATAAGAATCTGTTTTATGTAGAATTCTGTCCCCTCTCTCTAAAATACTGGAGAAATGTGTCCATAAAAAAATCTTGGACTATCTTTCCATGAAAACCTACTATCCTCCATGCAACATGGGTTCTGTCTTAACCACAGTACAACAACAGTGCTCATTTCCTTTACCAATACTACCTCACCAGCCAGCAACAATAAACTTCTCTCCTATCTCTTTCAAGACTTCTCCAAAGCTTCCAACACTCTGTCACCCCTTACTCCTTGCCAGACTCTCTGACCTTAGTATTTTAAGTTCAACAATATCCTGGCTTGCCTGCTCCCTCACTGACAGACAGCAATCTGTTAAATGGCTTTCCTCACTATCTCCTGCTTTCCCTATCATGATGTGAGTCCCTCAAGGATCAATACTAGGCCCCTTACTGTTCAACGTCTATACATATTTCCTATACACATCCTGTCCTCAATCATCTTTCATACAATATGCTGATGATGCCACAGTCATCACCATCTCTGATAACCTCTCTGATGTGAACACCGTCACCACAAAATCCTTCATATCTATTGAAAACTGGCTCTCTAATAACCAGCTAATACTTAAACCAAAAACGACTAAACTTTTGCTATTCCTTCCTAAATCCCTCACCTACCTTAAACCCTCTTTCTCTATTTCATCCCTTAACAATTCTACTATCATGGTAGAAATACATACTAAGCTTCTGGGAGCCATCATAGACAACCAACTTAAATTTGACCTTCATGTGCTGCAGTGCATTAAGAAATCCCACCAAAAACTAGGCCTGCATTACAGAAATAAGAAATTCATAAGTAAG
>NC_056728.1:1438253221-1438315721 GCF_019279795.1 Protopterus annectens | reverse complement strand
CGAAACAGAAAAAACGATAGTACTTCGAGATGCTGTTACGCTGGTGAGTTTAGTTAAAGTATTTAGTAAGGTCTGTGCACATTACTTGCAGGATACATAATTTGAAAATAACAGAGAGGTGTGAGTGAAGAGGGAGGAGCTCACTGTTATAATGGGAAAGAAACGCAGGGCTGCACAGAGCTTTTCGGGTGATGCTCTGTGGTTTGAGGTATTTACAAGCTGCATCTCTATACAGGACCTGCTTAGGATTCTCTCTAAATGCTTTAAAAGTGGAGAACTACATATGATAGGAGGGGAGGGCTTCTCAGATTTCTGTTTTTTAAAATGGGAAATCTGGGGTCATTGTCCTGTAGTTTAGGTGTTTGTATTTGAAGTGATGTTATGTTGGGAGAGAGGGATCTCTGCTGCACGTGAAAGCTACAAAGGTAAACTATCTGCTGAAAAAAAGAATGGATTTTTGGTTGATGAATTTGTAGAACAGAGAACCTGGAACTGGAGCAGAGGATCTAGTAGTAAATAACTTGTGTGTGGGATAGGGATCAAGTTGGCTTTTGACATGATTTTGGTATTGTATCTTGGGGAAAAAGTACAATGAATCTGCATATGTTGTTGGCAACTGCTTGCAATGCGGATAGATTTCTGTTGGAAGAAGTGGCTGAAAGAAGGAGAGGGATGTATTCAAGATGTGAAAGAAATACTTTTCTAGTAGTATTCCTAATATCTAGGGAAAGAAGGTAAGATATCTTTCTGACTCAAAACAACTGGTAGTACTTTTTTTGCTTTGGTCACCTCAATATGATTAGGAAAAGTGATGTGACAATCAGGTCAGCTTCCAATGTATTTAAATTGTTGAGCTGTGTCTAAGCAGGACAAGTTACTGCTTGCAATATGCCAATCTATTGGAAGTTTGGTGTGCTTGGGTCTGCTGACAAATATCATTGATCTGTTTTTTTTTCGTTTTTTTTTTTTTTTTTTAGTGTTCAGCATAAGCATGTTTTAGGTAAGCCAGTGTGACACATGAGACAAGTCCTCTTGGAGTTCATTTCTTATTATGAAGTGGGTGTGGTGGGACCTGCAGATTATCACACCATATTCACGTAAGATGACAGAGATGTAAGGCAGGTCTCTTAGTGGCAAATTGATGACTAAGGAGAAAGCACTTAACCTTGCAGTACTGAGTAAGCTGATGATGACGTGGAGCTTCCTATTTTGAAGAGGAAGAGGTTGTAATTTAGGAAGTTTTTGGACTGGGGGGCAGATTATTTCTTATTCCATCTTTGGTTAGTTTATCAAAAAGAAGGAATTGATCAGCTATGTTGAATGCTTTTATAAGGTCAAGGAAGACTAGTCCAGTGAGGTAACCCTTATCCATTCTTAGTAGTTTATCATTTGTTAGTGTGAATAGAGAAGTCTGCATACTTCTGCCATTCCAAAAGCCATGTTGCTTGGAGGAGAGCACTCCATATTAAAGAAGATAGCTGCATAGCTGACAGAAGATTATTTTTTCAAATATTTTCCCCAGGGTGTGTGAGACTGATATGGGCTAGAAGTCATTTGGTGAAGTAGGTTTTAATGTTTTGGGGAGATCTTTGATTATTGCTTACTTCTAACTGCATGGCATAAAGCTATGGGTAATGCAGGGTGCTGTTCGATATTTAGGAGTTTACCAAGCAATCTTTGTAGAGAGAGACAAACCAGAGATGAAGACCATTAGCCCTAGTAGGGGCATCTGAGGAAAAACTGTGGGGGTATATGTTTGATCTCTTAAACTGTGATAGCTTAAAAGTGGAAAGGGTATGTAGGGGTGATTCTGAAGCTGATGTAGTCTGATTGTGAAAAGAAATGGGGGAGAAGGAAAGCTAGGAAAATTTAAGAAATTCAGAAGTCGATAGGTTTCCTAACATGGAAGGTATTGTATCACACACAGAGGGAGATGGTGACACTGTTTAGCCTGCTATTTTGTTGACTAAATTCCAGAACTGTTTGTGAGTGTTAAGAAGATTTTTTTTCTGTGAGGAGTAGAGATGCTTGGCTTTGTGTCTGCTAATTACTAGTATATTTGTTTTTCTTTGGAAATTAAAAATAACTGCAGAAATCGTGATTAAGAGGGAGGTTAACACAATGTTGTATAGTTTGTAAGAGAAATCAAAAATTCCCAACATCACAAATTTCTTATCACTCAAGAAGGAAGGTTAGCACTTCTGACAACATTAATAGCTGCTAGATGTACTCTTTGGCTTTCTGTCAGAGCTTTTTATCCACAGGACATTCACGGCCATGGGTAGATAGTCAGTGTTTGCTCAAAGGCACATCCAGCATGACAATGGACCCCCATCCTATTTTAGCATATGACAAAAGAGGTATTTTCCAAAAATGAAGCATTTTAAAATGATTAAATCACAAAACAGGGAAGGTATCAAGCTCCTGATCAAGTCTACAGGTTTTAGTTCATTATAGTTTGCTGCATAGGAACACATTTTGGTTTGGTTGCATGGCAAGGCTTATAAAGGCACTGGTAGACTTTAACCTAGTATATACCTGTGATTCTATGAGCTAAAACAAACATGCAATGCCGAATCACATTTCTTCTGGCTATTCCCAAAGGTTTGGTTGTTTATAGAACTTAATAATTTTTACACACATAAGACACATTTTTATTACAAAGTAAAAGATACCAGAAACAGTGTAGATGCAGATGAAGATACATATCTATATTTAGGGATATTTTACATATATTTAATGGATGTAAATATGTCCAAAATTTAACTGGAATTGGATTGTTCCATTTTCTGCAGCAAGTGAATGCCAAAGGTGTTGCCCCTGGCGGAAAACATATTACACTTCAACATAACATGCCTACAGAATTCCACTGAAGCTGTAACAGTTTGCCAGCATCTCTAAAACACTATGCCCACTTCTATTCCACACACTTGATCTGGAAAGTTAAACTTTCAAAGTTATCTTATGATTCTTTTTTATGCTGTCTAGTGTTTCAGGGCTTTCTTCTTTTTTGAGCATAAAATATGTATTAAAGAAGTAGATAGGGATATGTTCTGTACACCACAAACAGGATATTGGATACATCTTACTGAACTGCAACACTGCAGATGTCTTAGCATATAGGTAGGAAAGTCTGTTTAAGCCCTGAAGTCAGAAACTTTCTCCTTGCTATTCTTGGTGTATGAGTAGAGACATAACCAGTGCAGGGTAAAAGGGTGGTTGCCTTGGGTGCAACCAGTTAGGAAGTATGATCAGCAAATGCAGATTTGTCACATGGCCAGTAACAACATTCACTTATGAATCTGTAAAGATTATGGCTTAAAAATGAATGTGGAAACTCCTTTCATGTTTGTGCTTTAAGCTCAGTGTGTGCTAGTAATGATATCAAGGTGGTTGTTATCAATGTGGTCTTTGTTACCTTGTTCTATTTTCCTTTTTCTTTTTTTTTGGGATGCTCAACTTAAAATTAAGGGTCTTCAGTCTGGGGAAATACCCTGAGCACCAGATGACCTGGCTATATCTGTGTTTAAAAGAATCCTATATAAAATAGGATTCTATAGATTGCAGTTTCATGACAACTTTATCACAACCTAAAAAAGGAACGTGCCTAACTAAATGAGAAAAACTAGGAAGCAAGAACATTATGATTACAATCACCTTAGCGAATGAGTAATTTTAAACTTTTTTTCATCTGTCTGCCTTCCTTTTAAAGGAACTTGATAAGAAAGTGTTGTTCAATTTTCCCAGGTCTCCAAGGGCAGGGCCTATCTTTATCCCCAGGTAAGTATGACATATATTCATTTTCAACCCCAGATCTGAATATGGGGATCAAGGGTCTTTATTCTATATTTTAGGGGAAGTTAACAGTTCTGAGCCAGTTAAATTTCACTTTTGACGCATTGTTAAACTTACCAAAACACTAAGCACTTATTGAATAGATGATGCAGGCTGGGACTGTCCTTTGTTGCACTCATCAAAAAAAAAAAACAGGTGTCTTCTGTAGTCTTGAGTCCAAGAAGGTAGAAGCCCCAGTTTGAGTAATGTCTCCACTGTTAAAATTAATAGAAGTTGTGATTGCTTAATAGCTACTTTCTTCATCACAAGTGGTGCAGAACATCAGCTAGTTTTAAATGACTGCACCAAAGGGAGAGTTTATATAAGGTGATGCCACTTGACAGATTTCAATTTTAATAGCAGAACATAGCAATACTGCCCATAGGAAGTTCTAGGATAAAATATCAAATGCTTTATTGAGATAAACAAACAAGGCTGCTGTAGACTGGTGTACTCTGCCACTGAGTTTCTGTAGCATGTAAAATATGATAGCAATGATCCAGATTTCCATCCTGTGTAAGAGCATTTCTGAATTCACTGCCAAAGTCAGGGACCTATCAAAAGGTCAGCTACTGCTTTTACAAATACCATTACTATGAAGGTAACTTGCTAAATCTGCTTTGTACAGCAATGGAGCTTTCACTTGTTTCCAGTATTGTGTGACTCCTGAGAAGGTATATGTAACTGTTGTGGGTATGCCCAACACAGGGCAGGTGTAAAGGGGCTTGTCATCCAGCAAAAATACCTTTGCTCCTAAGTTTTCTGAATGTGGTTTCAGTGAGCTGACATCAGAGTTCTTGCATTCAATAAGACAGTGATCAATCTATCAGCATGAGTCCCTAAAATCCTAGCAGTATCTCAGTCTTTCGGAATAAACATGTGATAGTTAAATAACTTCAATGCTTTGCCGGATTCTAAATCCCTTCATGGGAAGTAATGACAGGGTTTAAGCAGGAAGAGTACAGTGAGAGCTATTTAGACTTTGAGTTCTCTAAACGTTCTAGCAACTTTTTTTTTTTTAATCTTTGTTGACTGAAGACCAATGGCCACTTTTCAGGAGTGGCAGGGATGCCAGGGACCTTTCCCTACTCATTTGAATAAGTTCCAATAGAACTTTCATTTCCACCTTAGGCAAATTCCTAGGTCCTCCTTTAAACATCAATAGAGGTACTATTTATTGTTGACACCCTCTCTTTTTATATTCATTTTCCAGCTCCTTTACTTTACCTTCCAGTGAAATTAATTTAATCTGATTTAAGCTTCACTCACCTGTTGTTCTAAGTGAATACTTGGATGTCTCCCATTGTCACCATGGAAATGTCAAGTTCTTTATGCTCTGCCCAGTATTTTATGAGACAAAATTTAAAGAAATATCTTCTTTCGTCTTTCTTAATAGGAGATCAGATTACAAACTAACTGGCTCCCATTCCAAGATCCATTTTCTATGGTTAATGAGACCCAGTTATGATCAGAAGGAACTGTCAAGATGTCATAAACAATATCAATACATATGAACAAAAAGTAACTAGGACATAATCAAGATGGCTTGCCACACCACTGTTTGGTAAAGCAAATGTGTTTGGGTACTTAACTCACTAGTCGCCTTTTAGTGAGAATTTGAAAAGCATCTGTGCTTGTACAAGCTTACCCTTCATGTGGGAATCCTCCAAACAGAAGAATCTAAGGATACACTGAAATTCCTACTAGTCACCACAGGACAATGCCTTCTTCCATGTAATCCAGTTTAGCTGTACATTATTAAACATCCTAAGACCTTCCATGCTTGAAACAGAAATTTCAAAAAAAAATGCAGCTCCAAAATAGATGCACACCTCTTCCATTTATTACGCTCCTGAGAATGTGACAGGGGTATGGCAATACTGCATACTGCCACCAATGTGACACCCTGATGGTGGTATGTTTTTATCTGTGATGTAATTCTGGCTAAAACCAATGGAATTTGAATTCCACCACTGACAACCAATGGGGACATAATAGCAAGAAAGTACGCAGAAGTCTATTTCAATAATGATATCACAAAATGCAACCTGATTCCAAGAGGATGAAGGTAATATGTACCAATGTGCTATATATGGAATTCCAATATTCACTCCAAGACTAGACTGTGCATAGGCCATTTACAGAGCAGAGTCTATGGCCAAACACCCCAGGCAATTCTCTCAATACTGTTTCTGTGAATCAGTGTCTTCCCATGACCCTGTATTCATGGCAATTGCCTTTTACATGAATGAATATTTTCACATACACACACAAACACACACACACACACACACACACACACACACACACACACACACACACACACACACACACACACACACACACACACACACACACACACACACACACACACACGTGCATGTGCACACACATTTCCTAGGGAATGCTGGCAAAATTCTCCAATTCCAAATAGCTTTCCTACTGGCATGGTACTACTGCTACTCTGGATTAGTGCAAGAGACTCATGGTTACTGACTTAATCATCAAATGTAAGTAAACCAACAGATCGGTTTCACTGGTAGTAGGCCTAACCAGTCTAATGGGAGACATGTGCCATATAGGTTATTAACCAACAGAAAAACAACAGTATATCTATCTATTTATCTATCTATCTATTGACAGGAATGCTATAAATGGTCGAACATTCATAATATCAAACATCTGTAATGCCAGCAGAAGTTAATGACTAAAAATATGATTGCAGAATGCCTGTCTTACTTTGTGGGAGGTTGCAATTTAGTAGGGAATGAGAATTTGCCATTCCCAAGTGCTGTGTGATCACAGAGTTGGTATTCATAAAAAGCAGGAGTGTGGGGCTGCAGGGGTGCTTCTTCCTTGTACGAAATTGTTATTTTTTGACATTTTGACTTAACATTCATTTTAGACTGATTATTTCTGGTTTGAGTTCTGGTGTCTTTGATTATTCAAAGCACACTCTTATTTATTTATATCTAATATGCCAGCCATAAAAGCATAAAGTGAATAAATGAACTTTATTCAAATAAGAAGGATCACCTACCTTAAGAGCACACTTAAGTAAACTAACAAAAAGCTTAAGGGAAGCATTAGGAAGCTCAATGCTAAGTTTGAACTTAACGTAGCCACTAAAGATAAATAACTGCAAATGTTTATTTAACTATGGGAAGAAATTAAGAACAAACACCCAACAGTGTTCAGAGCAATAATGCTACACTCCCTGACTCAAAGAAAATAGTTAATATCCTAGCTAACAAATTTACTGCAAATTTTACTGCACCCACAGTTATTGCTATCTCACAGGTTGCACAATCTGAACCACTCCCTTAAAACTGTGATTGAACAAGTTATCTCAGCTGTTTTAAAAACTAAGAAAACTTCATCCATTGCCCCTGACAACATGTCAGGTTGCCTGATTCTCAGTTGCAAATATGGCCTTTCTGAACTTCTACCTAAATTCCTTACTCTAAGCCTCTCCACTGGTTACATTCCTGAAGCCTGGAAACAGTCATTGTAATGCCATTACACAAGGGTGGCCTAACCATGGACCCTGGTAACTACAGATCCATTAGTCTCACTAGTCTTGTATTTAAAGCTATGGAGTGCATTATCTCAGGCTTCATTAATCTGGACATTGAAAAGCTCTCAACCCTGTATCCTCATCAATCTGTCTTTATCAAAGGAAGGTTCTGCTTCTTTAACCTCATTAATGTTTTTGAAAAAGTAACTGAAGTAGTGTATAGTGGTTATGCAGTACACACAGCATATATAGGCCTGGCCAAGGTGTATGACACCATTTCCCATGTAAGCATTATTGATAGACTTGTAAATCTGAATATAAATCCTTATATTGTGCAATGATTGTCCATCAGAATGCATGTAGTTAGAGTAACACTAAGGTGCCACTTCTGAAAACAAAACAAAACAATTACCAGTGGTGTACCACTGGGCTCAGTTTTGGCCTCTCACTTATTTGGCATATATTTCTCATACCTTCAGGCCAGCACTTCTGGCTTATAGTTAACTTACTTTGTAGATGACTGCAAACTGGGTGTTGTTATTCGATCTTCAATTGACTCACAATTGCTCCAATATGGCTTAGACCATGTTAGTGACTGGTTCAAGGACATCAGTCTCAAATTAAATGTAAAAAAGGTATAGTTCATTTTGGTAAACAAAACCGTATCACTTACCATATAGGACAAGCCCCCCTCCAATCAGACACTGTTGTAAGAGATCTGGGTATCCTTGTTGATACTTCCTTATCATTTGGCCATCGTGTCTCCACAGTAGCTCAGAAAGACTTTTATTTGTCACATATTTAGCACATCTAATTTCCAAAGGCATCTTCACGAGTACTAAAGAAATCTTAATTCCCCTTTACTCATATCTTATCAGACCCATTACTGAATATAGTGCACCTTATGGCATGCAACTTGCAAACTCCTCCATGGAGATCTGTGTGTAGCCTTTCATGCCATGAAAAATCCAACCCCATTGGATCTCCTATTCCTTTGCAGAACTAACAGTATATCAAGTACTTAATTAAAGGAATTAAACCTTCATCAGCAGATAAATAAGATATGTTAGTCCGACAGTTTCATATCCCAATATAGCCCATCCCCTGGAATAAACTTGCACTACATGTCAAGCAGAGTAGCACCCTTGATACCTGCAAGTTAAACATAGATAAGTGGATGGACATCCTCAAACTATCTCCCAGTCTATCCTGTCTGGCCATCTTTGAAGTTAGAGGGAAATTTTGAATAGCATTTTTGGCTAGTCTTAAAATGGTCATCAGGCCTATTGCCTAGAACATAAATTACCTACGAACCTATTAACACAGATTAAAGTATGTATAGGATGACACATCAAAGAAAAGAAAATAAAAGGTAATAAAAAATGTTAGGATGCATGCAGAAAAGTCTAAGCACCAGATAACTAAGTTTGCTGGCTGTCTCTGACTGCAGAAATCCAGTCCCTAATTGTCATAATTTAGATAAACTGCTCATCACGGGTCTATATTGAATTAAAGAAAATCCTCTTGTGTGAATACGTAAACATCGACACATATACAGCAAAGCAGCAGAAGAACGAACTTTCAGAACCACGAAGATCCGAAGATCGAACTGCCATATTTGTCCACGGCAGTAGGTGATTTCCTTATCCGGTATAGCTCTCTAAGGTAAGTGTGCGATAGTTACTGACCTTAGGGTTAGGGTGCGGGTTAAGGTAAGTGCATCTGTAGTGGTATGTTTAACTTAGATGTTAGGGTTAGAAATAGGGTTAAGTTTAGTGTATATAGGAGCGGGTTTAGGTCAACTGGTGCCCTAGGCAAAAGGGCTCCATGGTGCCCTAAAACCATCATCTGGTGCCCCCATCCTGGTCTAACTACACAAACACAAACAAAAGTGGAAAGTGCCAGAGCAGCCTAGTAATGTAGTTGAGTAGCGGAGTATATAAGGTAATATTTTTTTTCGGGTGTTGTTTTTATAGTCAGATGTATTTGTGTGTCATGTAGGTTTTATTAGGATATGGGATATGTAGGTGAAATGTAGGTATGGGTATAATGTGTTTTTTTTATTTTGTTTGGGTAGGCAGTATGTAGCGGGAGGTGGAGTTAGCCAACTATGGGGATTTGACGTTTTGTATTTCATGGTTTTTTACATTCTCTGTCTTTGCGTATCGCTGTTTATGCATCGATGTTTACTTATTCGCGCAAGAGGATTTTCAGTAATTCACTATAGACCCGCTCATCACAGATAGCGCTACAACAAACAAGACATCATGTTTTTTTCTAGCACAATGTAGCACACAGTTGTATGCAATGTTTTTTACCAGATCCCAATGTTCATCACATGACATAATTTTCCTTTTGATGGCCTCTGATGAGACTAGTTTTTCTATTTGTCATGGAAAATTTTCTTATGAAGAAAAGCTTAATCACATCAGTCCTTTAACAACAGAAATTGCTAAATACATAGCAAAGCTTAATGCCTTCCCTTGACTCTACAGTGGTGTGACTTAGAGATATGCAAGCCATTAAGTCTGTCAGAGAGTGCAGTAATTCATCTAAAAAGAAAGATTCTAGTCTTGCATCTTTTTTGCTACATTCACAAGAGAAGTTATCAAGTCTGGAGACACAACATATTTCAAAAGACACAGAGCTGCTTGTTGGATCCAATATGTCCCTATTAGCTCTTCAAGCTTCAAGCTCCTCTAACAACTTTCCCCTGACATAATACCCTTGGGTACTAAATCTTCTGAGATATAGTTTGTTTAGTAACAGACGGGAATGACCCATAGAGGTCTATAGGGCAGAAGAGCTTAAGGACTGTCTGTTAGGCCCATAGGAAAGACAATATGGGAATGGGATGGAAGAAGGGATCTCACATCAGGCAGACTAGGATGAAAGGATCCAGCACTATGGTATATATGTACCTCCAGCAAGCTATTCATCCTGTCTGTCCAATTCAACTGATGGGTCAGAATCCCAGGATACCTGCAACACTGGGCAACATCATGACAGGATACCTTTTAGGACTGCCGCTCTGAAGGAAGTCCTGGAGCTGGAAATATGTCAAACTTATAGTGTTGGGTAGAGGTGTGCAATATTGACCAAGTTATTGCAACATAAATTTCATGCAAAGTGGAATGTCTGAAATAGGCAGTTGAAGTAGTGGAAGTAGTAAGTGGCCTTGCAGAATGAGCTTTTGGTTTGGCTGGCAAAGATGTTTTCTGTGAGGTATATGCAAATGAAATGCAATTTGATACACAGCTGGACAAGGTTACTTTAGAAACTTTTTGTCCCAGTTTATTAGGAGCAAAGAAGATGAACAATTAGTTGTTTGTCTGCCATGAATGCTTCTGTCTTGTGAAGACAGAACCTCAGCAGCGTATGATCATCCAGTGTGTGAAAAATATACACTGCATGGTTATAGTGGTTAGGAAAGAAAACAGACAAATGTATAGGCTCGTATAGCTGGTTTATGTTACTTCTGAGGCAATCTTGGCAATAAAGAAATTACTTTGCGAAAACATTCTGTCTATGGAAAACTAAGTATAAAAGGCTGGAAGATAAAGCTGTAATTATGAGGCAGACAAGAATACTACCAAAAAGTGAGTTTTCCAGGACAATCATTTTAGTTGTGCTGAAGATGCTGCCTAAAATAATTTTTTTGCAGTACTTCCAAGACAAAACTGAGGTCCAAAAATGGAACCTAAGCCTGTATAGGAGTGACTTAAAGACTCTACACAAGTTAAGAGAAACAATGGAAAGAGTCACACCCATTATAGAGGTTGGATATAGAAGTTAATTTTATCTCTACTGGGAAATCTAGAATATTTATCAAATTTGTCAAAGAAATTGGATGATTTCAAGAACTGAAGCAGAGAAAGGGTCAATACCCTGTTTGGTTTCCCATATAGTGATGCGTTTCTGTTTGCTTTTGCAGACTCTCTGAATGGATTACTTTGAGAAACAGAAAGGATATGAGCCACACTTTGAGATAACAGAGGATCTGTGGCCATCAAAGAAGCTGGAAAAACTAGATGGTTAATTTCAGGTTAAACAAGTCCAGGTAAAGCTGAACAGATGAGTGTGAAAAATATCTTTATGGGGCTATAGGAGCCATAAGTATTTCTTCAAATAAGGAAACCAAGTTTGCCATAGCACTCACTGAGTAATAAGGATTGCTATGATTACTGTGATTATGCATGCTGTTGCCTTCTGTGAGAATCTGGACATTGTAGGAAGAGGGAGAAAGTCGCTGCACTTGGTGTTGGGCATGGATACAAAGAGAATGCAAGAAGGCCTGTATCAGTGGTTGAGTATTTAATGAGTTCCTGCTGAATGGACAGAATAGACAGACCACTTGGTAAGCATTGCGCTGGATCTCCAGAACCTATCTGCAAGACAGTTTGCTTTCCCTTGAATATATGATGCAAAGAAATTACCCCCATTGCAAAACCCTCAAGTCCTTCTTGGCTAAGGGCGAAATATTTGGTTTCACTGTACTTGTTTAAATACCACACTACAGAAATATTATCTGTTTGAATAGAACTCACTACTTAAGTCAAAAGAACCTGGGATTCATGCAACATCAGGAGGACTACACTCATTTCCAGGATAGTTATGTGAAGGTTTACATCTGTTTTATTTCAAGTCCCTTGAACCACCTTACATCAAAATGACACCCACCCCAAAGATATGGTTCCATGGTAATCTTCTCCCTTGGTGTAGAAAAACAAATGATCTTCAGGTAGAGATTGTTTGAAAGGTGAGCCTTCATTTTCAAATGAGCTTTTCACAGATGAGTAATGATCATAGTATCATAGGAGATTACTAGGTTAATTGTCCTAAAGTGTTTTTAAGCACAGCCATTCATTCCCTAGTTATCAATACCCACAGACTAGAATGACTTTGGTATGTGCTTGTGCCTTAAAGCATCTACACACTGCCCATGTCCACAGGTGAAAAGCCAGGGATAAATTTGAAAATTTCCCATCCACTGGTCCAAATTGCATTTGAATAAGCTTAGGGAAGAGCTCAGCTTCCCAGGAGTGAGGAGTCTGTTCCGGAGAAGGGGTAATCTCTGAGATACATACCTGTCCCTCCAACATACTTTGTTTATGTCACAGGTGATGTTTAGATCTTTCGATCAGGTAATTCTAGTGCTGTTTGTTTTGTGAATATGTAGCAGATCTATCAGGTCTAGAATGGAGAATACCTTGTAAGTAAGGTGTAGACTGCCTCTCAATATTCTGTAAGAGATCAAGTACTGGGACAAGGCTTTGAGGCAGTCTGCATAGGACATGATATTTATATTGTGTATTCTTTTAGTGAGGAACCTCTGTGGCCAGTCCAGCTGTTACAAATGCCAGGTCAGGTACATGCTGAAGGGTGCATTGTACTCAAGTATTGGTCTAATTAGGGCTGAGTCTAATGGAATTCAGTAGTTTAGAAAGTGCAGGGTGAAAGAGGCGATCACCCCAGGTGATGTCTTGTCAAGGGCACAATTTGCACTAAAGGAATGAAAATTACTTTTTCACAGATGTATTTTTTTATTTCCCTTTAAGGGAAACACTAGTAGAAACAGCATTGTACATCCTAAATGTAAGTCTGAAACATCAGAGTGCCTCCCACCCCTGAGTATGTCATATGGCTTGTTACTACCTAAATAAATATGACTGGCTGTGCAGATGAAGTGGCAGCGATGCAGTGCAATGAAGACCTTTTCTAGACTATATCATTGCTGCCCACTGTGAGATGAGGGAATTATTTTATTTTTTTTTTTTGTTTGTTTTTTTTTTCTTGTTCAACTAGCTCATGATAGGTGCAATTTATAAAAAAAATAAAGGGTTGGCTTCATTCCTTCAGTTCATCTGGTCAAAACTTGAATTATTTAAAACTTGAGTCTGGCCATAGCACGGTAACCTGCTTTTTACCCTTTTTTTTTTTTCATGCCAAACTCAACAGCTGGGACTGTGGGGCAGGGAGGAGGGGTCTGCTTGATAGAAGAAAGGGAGAGCAGCAGTTTACTCACTTAGTTTAGAGAGGAATATGGTACAAAAAGCCTAAACAACTCGTAACTGAAGTAACTATAAATAGATTATGCAACAATGCTGCAATGCATTTCTGGACATATTTCTATGAGTGCTGACCTTTGTTGACTGACTGGTACTACTCTCTTGCTCCTTTTTATGGAGGAACAGGCTGAAAAAATATTTTTTCCAGTCTGGGTTAAAAACAATTCTGCAAGCTTTTGAGATGATCTCAGTCTGAACGTTTCTTATACTGAATATGTCAATGAAATCATCATGCTCCCTGGTGCACTGGTATTTAACATTATTCTATGAAATGTTGAAGGCATTGTCTGATGCAGATTTAAAACATACTCAGCTATGCCAGAGCCAGAGCAGCTACTGCCTGCTTATCTTCTGGAATGTGATAAAGAGGATAACTTTTCTTTTTTAATCCATCCATCCATCCTCAACCCCTTTTCCCATTTTTTTTGCAGATAGGGTTGGGGTGTCACTTCAATAGTGACAATCATCTAGGTCCAAGGTTTATACCACCAGGTGACTAGCCTGCTGCGGTAGTTCATCATTATCACACGCTCATATGCACACAATCACTTTCAATTAAATGCATTTCTAAACATTGCCCATACTGTACAATCGGAATCATCACAGAAAAATCAGGTGCTCTTTGTCATTAATCTAGTATTCTGTATGATTTAATATTTTCTTTTTTTGCACCTTAAGCAATATTGTTTGCCAAATATTTATAAGCATGTCTAGTTGGTACCCTGTGTAATAGCAAGCTGACTTGACAATAGATGTCTTCACAAACTCCCTGGTTTATACCATTTTTTGTACTAAACTGCTGGGGATCTACGAGCTTACTTTCACTTTGTTTGGAGTGGACAGAGGACAGATAAAGTAAGCAAGTATGACTGTGTCACATAAGTAGATATGCAATAGCAATGCAGTTTGAGATAGCGATCTGGCACTGGTCTGGCAGTACTGCTATTGTATTGGCTTGGCAGTACTGCTCTGGTATGGCAGTACTGCTCTGGTATGGCAGTACTGCTCTGGTATGGCAGTACTGTTCTGCTCTGGCGATACTGTTCTGGTCTGGCAGTATTGCTCTGGTATGGCAGTACTGTTCTGGTTTGGCAGTACTGTTCTGATCTGGCAGCACTGTTCTGGTATCGCAGTATTGTTCTGGTATGGCAGTACTGCTCTGGTATGGCAGTACTGCTCTGGTTTGGCAGTACTGTTCTGGTATGGCAGTACTGTTCTGGTCTGGCAGTATTGCTCTGGTATGGCAGTACTGTTCTGGTTTGGCAGTACTGCTCTGGTATGGCAGTACTATTCTGGTATGGCAGTACTGCTCTGGTATGGCAGTACTGTTCTGGTATGGCAGTACTGTTCTGGTCTGGCAATACTGTTCTGGTCTGGCAGTATTGCTCTGCTATGGCAGTAGTGTTCTGGTCTGGCAGTGCTGCTCTGGTATGGCAGTACTGTTCTGATCTGGCAGTACTGTTCTGGTATCGCAGTATTGTTCTGGTATGGCAGTACTGCTCTGGTATGGCAGTACTGCTCTGGTATGGCAGTACTGTTCTGGTTTGGCAGTACTGTTCTGGTATGGCAGTACTGTTCTGGTCTGGCAGTACTGCTCTGGTATGGCAGTACTGTTCTGGTATGGCAGTACTGCTCTGGCTCTTTCTTACCATGTGCCTTCCATTCCTGCTGCTGCCTGCTTCCTTTTATGGATTCTACCAATCACTGTAAAGTTAGCTGGCTTCCTGAGCTTAAGACCTATTGTCTTCTGAAAATGCATTAAACTTTCAATAAAACTTCCTGTTTGTATTTTCTTTTGAGCCTCTTGCTCTGTTATGTTTTTGTGAAAAATTGTTGTCAAGGCATTTTTTCCACCCCTGTTCAATATACATAATATACTGTAGGTATATATAATGTAATAGCTGGAAAATAAACAGTTCACTTCTGAGCAGTAAAAACACAGGTTTAATCCAAAAAATGCTGTATAATCCAATAAGCGTATAAGTGCTTTCATTTTTAACCTTTTAAAACTTCATCAGATACCTGTATGTATAAATGTATATATCTATAATATATATATACACGTATATATATGTATATGTATAAATGTATATATCTATAATATATATATACACGTATATATATGTATATAAGGTCTGCCTGAGCTCCAAACTGCCTAGCTACTCCTCAGGTGGGACTATTATCTCCTTTGATCTGGATGCCATGCCCTTACTTATAAGCTGTGCTACATTGAAGGATTTTTACACCAACCTGGATACATGATAATCAAAGTTCATGTTACTGTCAACCTGAGTTCCCAAGTTTCTTGCCACTGGGCCTAATCTTAGGAGAATCTTATCATTGTTGTAATTTGCATGGATGGTCATCTCCCCAGAAAGTATAATTATACATTTATTTTTCATTGAGTTTTGGAACATGGCTCTGGCAACAGTTATTTGTCTGTGCCAGACCCTCCTGGAGGATATCTACATATTTTGGGGATTCAGTGATTACACCCAGCTTGCAGTGATCAGAAATGTTGGTCAGCCAAAGGCCCTCTACATTTGCCTTGACTTCAGACAGGTATATTCCGAATAGGGAAGTCCCAGTACCAAGTCCTGTGGGACACCACTAGTAACAGACCTCTTGGTGAAGGTGGATTCCACTACCCTAACTTCATGTTTCCTGTGAGCCATTTGGCTATCCATTGGGTGACATAGGGATTAATGCCACTGAGGTGGTGTGTCAAATGCTTTTGAAAGGTTGAATAAAGAGTGCACACTGTTTTTCTTTCATCCATGGCTTTAGTGACCTTCTTAAAGAAGTCCATGAGGTTTAGTAGGCTTGATCTACCCTTGACAAAACTGAACTGGGATGAGTCCAGTGTTTGAAAATTTCCTATGTCTTTGTTTACCAAGTCCACAATAGTTCTTTCCTTGGTCTTGCATAAAAGACTAGTCAAACTTATGGGTCTGTTGATGGTCCCCCTTTGAGTAGAAGGATGATTGTTGCAGTTCTCCATTCCCTTGGTTTGAAGCTTGTCTGTAGCCTGTGGTGAAATAGATAGTCTAGGGAGGTCTGATAGGTCATGTTTCAAGTTACTTAGGAGGCATCTTGGGATATTATCAGGACCCACTGATGCAGTGTTTTTAGCTTTGGATAGTACAGTGAGGGCCTGGTCTTTAGTGATAGGTGGGGGAGAAATGGTAGACAGTATTTTCTGGGGTGTAACTGGGGGTGAGGGAGGGATGAAATTTGAGGTATGTTATTAGCCAGCAAGTTTGCTATATCCTCCAAATCAGTATAGGGAGTTATATGTACTATTAGCTCAGTACACTGTTGGGAGTTCCCTTTAAGGTCGCTTACATAACTGAAAAATACCTTATCCTTAGCTTGGGTGGCTATTTTTGCCTTGAAGCTTGCTTTGATTGACTTGATTAGACCCCTGAGTTGGTTGATGAGACTGATGAGGGAGTGATCTGTCTGCTGGGTACAGCTCTTCCTGTTTCTGAAAAATATTTTTTTTCTTTGATTGTACAACAAATTTATACTGAGAGTCCACCAAGGAGACTTGTTTTTTGAAAATTGTCCTAAGTTTATTTCAGTTTACTACCGATGCCTCTATGCAGTTATATACATGCTTGTACATGGTTTCTGTAAACACTTCCACATAGGCCACAGTGTTCTCTGAGTTTGATGGGGGGGGGGGGGTTTGAAATTTAGCTATGACATCACTTAATAGTAAGTAGTTGGAAAAGTTCTTAAAGGTTTTGAGATTTGCTGGAAGTTTGGCATTTATATTTATTTCAAGGGTGACTGCTTTGTGATTGGATCTGACTGGACCAGTAAGGACATTAGACTAGGGATGTCCAACATTCCCTCATATTTATGAGTACAAGATTCAGGATATTTCCACCCCTAATAGGTGTGCAGACTACCTGTTCCAGGGTGTTTGTATTGCCAAAATCCAGGAATCTTTCAACCTGTATATTACTGGTTGTGTATGTATCCCAGTTTATGGTGGAATAGTTAAAATCACCAGTGGATATGGTGTTGGGCTGGATGGCGAGTGACCATAATACATTTAAGTACATGGTAAGGTTATCCTGGGTCATAGATGGGAACATATAGCTAGCAAGGAAATGGTATGGGACTTTACCTAAGATTAGGTAGACATGGAGTAGTTAAACAGTGTCATGTTGTTTGACCAGTCTTGAGATGTGCTTACTTTGTATGTAGATTGATAAACCTCCATCTCCTGTCCCTTCTTGTGCAACAGCTGGTCTAGTAACTAAGACAATTGTTATTTTTTTTTCTCTTTATATTGTGATATCATCCTTGGAATGAAAGCTCGATCATGTCTCTCTTCATATAGTTTAGGCAGATACATCTCAGGTCATTTATACTCACATGGACTATGACTAAGTCATACTGATTCATGTGGTTCAATGCCCTGACTGCATGTGTGATCTGGTGGAGCCTGATTATGTAGATTACATGGTCATATTAAATCTGAGGCCACTGGACTCTGAGTACACTGCAGTATGTACATGTAGACATGAGCATGAAGAACTGTAACTATAGCTCTGGGCATCAACCACAGTATCTGGCAGACTATGACTGCTGATGGGAAAGAGTCATCCAGAAGACCATTGGCTTGAACGTGTGAGTGTCTGCATCTTCTCTGAAGGAAGGTTTACTGTACACTTGACTGTGTCCAGATGGCATCTATAATTACTATGGAGTGTGTTGTTTGAAGCCTTGATTTTTCATAGTTTACAGGGATATCTAAGGATAAGCAGAGCTATAACAAGTAGTGTCGGTCTCTGATAAAAGACTCCCTGATCACAACAATCAGAACCCATGGATGTATCTGAGCCTCAGGTGTGTTGCAACTATTGCCATGCACTGGGTCTGATCATAATAATCAGAACACATGATATATATTTAGTTTTTTATTTTATTTTACATTTGTTGACCGAGATAGTCCAACTGGATACATGTCCATTTTCAGCGGAGGCCCGGGGAGAAAAGCTTCAAGGTAAGCAGTTAAGTTTAAAATACAGTATTTACAGTAGTTAACATACCTAAACAAGCAGTTAAGTTTAAGATACAATATTTACAGTGGTTACATACCTAAGCAAGTTACAGAAGTTCCAGGTTTAAAGATAATCCCTAGAGTAGGTCTGGGTTAAGTAACACAGGTCAGCTAAAAATACTGTTATTAACTCATACAGTAAGATTCAGATGCAATATTTACAGTGGTTACATACCCTGAACAAGTTTAGAGATAAACGTAAGTATACGTCAGGATTGTGTCACAGGTAGGCTAAATTACTGTTTTTAACTCATTGTAAAGGAAAGTTAGTCAGGTTTGCTACATTGACATTGCCAGTTTAGTGTCAGATGTTGTTTGAGTCTAGTCTTAAATTGACTCAGGGTGGTGAACAAAGTAATTTCAGGTGGAAGAGAGTTCCAGGATCTACCTAAAGAGTTGGTGAAGAGAGGTAGTCACCGGCAGAGTTATTAGTTTTGATAGTCTGGACAAATAGCTTATTAGAGGATCAAAGAGGTCGGGGATTGTGATAGGGGGTGATAATATTTTTAAGAGCAGGAGTATTGTCTGGATTATAAAAAATCTCATGGGCAATAATCAGAAGGTTATACTGGATCCGACTGGGTAATTCTAGCCAGCCAAGCTGGTTTAGGTTGATACAATGACTCCTATAAGGTAGGCCAGTGGCAAATCTGGCAATGTGGTTGTAGCAGATAGAGAGTTTGTTAAGGATAGACTTGTTTAGATTGGAAAGTAACGGGGATGCATACAGAAGAGTTGAAAGTAGGTGAGAGTGAGCTATGGCAAATCTAACAGGAGGGGTTAAGAAGGCTTTTATCCTGTAAAGTGACCCTAGTTTTTTATTGATGGTCTTGATGGAGTGATTAACATGTAGGTCGAATTTAAGATTATTATCGATGATAACACCTAACAGTTTTGTAGACGAGTCTGGGGAGATTATTGCACCATTATTAGATTTTATAGTAAAAGTGAATGCAGTAGACCTGTGTGTTGGTGGGAAAAGCAGCATTTTATTTTTTGGGGGATTTAGGATCAGATGACGACCAGAAAGCCAGTTTTCAATTGTGTTGAAGGTGGATTGTATAGCTGACCACAGCTCTGTTGGAGACGTGGCCAAGCATATCAGGGTGGATTCATCAGCGTATTGGATACAGCTGACTTTAGGGATAGCAGTATAAAGGTTGTTAGTGAAGATGAAGAACAGAAGGGGCCCTAGTAGAGATCCTTGGGGTACACCTAGTGTGTTGGGTAGGAGTTTAGAGAGTATTATTTTCCAAAGGACAGCCTGCTGTCTATCATTCAGGAAAGATTGGAACCACTGAATGGCTTTAGTATCTAGGCAGAAAGTTTTCAGGGTGTGGATTAGTAATTGGTGATCAACCATATCAAATGCCTTGGAGAGATCCAAGAAGAGTGCAGAGGATATGTTATTATTATTGTGATTAAGGTTTATGGTGTTGGAGAAGGCTAGGAGGGCTGAAGTAGTGCAGTGGTGAGGTCAGAAGCCATGCTGGGAGTCTGCCATGAGGTTATTCTGAGTTAGGTGGTGCATCAGTTGTCTATGGATACATTTTTTCATGATTTTTTTCAAGTGGAGATAATATAGCTATTGGCCTATAATTGGATAACTCAGTAGAGCTACCTCCTTTGTGAAGTGGGATTACATAGAATATTTTCCAGATGGAGGGGATTTTGGCTTCTGCTATTGTACAATTGATTAGTATCGAGATGGGGTAAGCGATGGCATCAACTGCTTTTTGTAAATACTTGGCAGGGAGTTGATCAGCAGAGAGTGTAGGTGGTTTTAGTTTTTTTAATCAAGGTACAGATGAGTGAGGTGGCAACTGGTTGGAATCTAAATGTGAGTTGGTTTCTGGGGGTGGTACCTTCATGGCCAGGGGAACTGGGAGGTAGTTGGCTTGCTAGGGCTTGAATAGTCTCAGTGAAGAATCGGTTAAAACTGTCAGAGACTTCCTCAGAAGGTTTATCAATGGTGGCTGCAAGGATTGGGGTGGAAGTTTGTCCAGGATGTAATAGTTTATTTAAACCTGCCCAGAACTTCTGAGGGTTGTTTTGATTTATTTCCTGTAGATTATAGTAGTAGTTTTTTTGTTGTGTAAAATGTTTTTTTTAGTGTAGTTCCTTAATTGCCTATACTTAATGTGATCTTGGGGGTCTTTAGTAGTACGCCATAATGCCCATGCCTTGTTTCTAAGGGTGATTTTTAGTTTGGACTCTTTGGAAAGCCATGGTGCAGTTCTTCCCTTAGTTCTTGTTGAGCGAGCAGGTGCATGAGAATCAAGGATCTCTAGGAATTTGTTGTTAAAGTGTGTGACTGCCTCATCTAAGGAAGGTGTTTTAGAATTGACCGTTTACATGAGGTTAAAGTATTTTTTTGTTTCTTACCATTCTAAGTAAGGGTTGCTGGGGGTTGATGGCTCTGTGTTTAATAATATAGGTGAGAAGGTGATCACTTAGGTCATCAGGGTGGGTCCCAGAGGTATACAATTAGGGATGACTATTTATAAGTACCCAATCAAGTATGCTTTCTTTTTGGTTTGGTTTACCTATCCTGGTAGGGGTTGTGATGATTTGTGAGAATGCATGCAGGTTAACATGGGTGGTTGGGAAGTCTGAGATACAGGTATTCCAGTATATGTTAAGTTCTCCGAGTAGTAGGGTTTCTTGGGAGTAGTGAGTGACATGTTAGCCAGTGAAGGGTATCTTCAATTGTAGCTATATTATTGCCTGGGGGAATGTACATACATATAATATAAATACATTTATTTTTATTAAGTTGCAATTTGGTGGCAATAATCTCTGAGTTGTTAATTTGAGGTGGCTGTATAGCTTCAATGGTGACGTTCAATGCAGATCTGTATAGAACAGTTACCCCACCCCCCTTCCTGGAAGCACGATCCAGCCTGTGTATGTTATACCCAGGTGGTAGCACTTCATTGTCTGTAGTGGTAGGTTTTCACCAGGCTTCAGATAAACAGAGGATCTCAGGGAGTGGACATCTAGGAGTGCATGGAGTTTGTGAACCTTGTTGTTAATACTTCTATTGTTAAGGTGACAGACCAGGCGAGAGTTAGTTGGCCTATTAATTGTAGGTTTGTAACTTGGATTGCAATTAGAGGGGGTAGGTTTAACTGAAGTTGAAGGGCCAGGGTTGGGGTAGATATCACCACCAAGTGTGAGGTTAGGTTTAAACCTAGAGATGAATTTCAGGAATGTATTTATAAGTTTATGATAGTGGTTCGATCTAGAACTAATGTGTATGGGATTGGTAAGTTGATAGAGTGAGCATGGTGTAGGTCTGGACACAGTACTGTAAGATTGGTGAAAGATGGAAGGGCTTGCAGCTCGGGTGATAGTATGGCCTTTCAGGTACATCAGAAAATGGTTTTCGTACAAGGTTAGTAGATATGGGACTAGTAAAATCGATAATAAAGAGGAGTATAACATTATTTGTGAGGGAGTGTGTTAGTTAAGGATTTGTATTGCTTGGATGGTACAACACCAGAAGATAGAATGGTAAATTTAGAGGTAATAGAGCGGGATGGAGAAAATATGTCAACTATAAACTGATAGGTTCTAATAACAAAGTGTGTGGCTTTGTAACTATAAATTTAGAGTTACTGGGGTGGGTGAGATTTGGGGGCATGTTGAGGCACGGAGTGAGCCCGAGCGAAGTGAGGGTGAGTGGAGTGGGGCTTATGGTGACTACAAGGTTTTCTAAGGCTTCCTAGAGCCGTAGGTAAGTATTTCAAATTCTTAGTTTAGTAGCTTTATTTTAACTATGTTTAGGGTATTTGCTATATTTAGAATATAATTTGCAGGGCTTTTTAAGGTTAGAAAAAGCTGTTATAGAGTATAAGGGGGTAAACTACTTTTACTTAGAACTAAGAGTAAGCCAAATTGTTATGGGGGACAGACTATAGGTGCTTTAGACCCAGGTCAGCAGTGTACAATTAAAAGGAGTACAGTTTTAAATTATTAACCTTGGCAGTTTGTAGTGGTCTGACTTCAGTTAAATGTTTCAGGCACAGTTTCTGCAGGGTAGCATCCTTCAGGTAGGAGAGCCCTTTTAGGTTAGGTATTTGAGGGGGGCTACCATGTGGGAGAAAATGGCTGCCGACTGGGTCTGGAAGCATCGGGAGTATCTGAGTCTCAGGTGTGCTACCACTATTGCCATGCACTGGGTCTGATCATAATAATCAGAAGACATGATATATCTGAGTTTCAAGTGTGTTGCAACTATTACTATGCACTGGATCTGATCATAATAATCAGAAAACATGATATATCTGAGTTCTCAGGTATTCTGCAACTATTGCCATGCACTGGATCTGATCATAACAATCAGAACACATGGATATAGCTGACCCTCAGGTGTGCCTAACTATTGCCATGCACTGTGTCTGATCAGAACAATCAGAACACATGGATATATCTGAGTCTCAGGAAATTTATTTTTTGTTAGAAATGAATCACTTTAGCACTCCAGGTGTGGCATAAAATAGGTTAGATGTTTCCTGCATTGCACAGTTTAAAAATGAAAGAATATTTTTTTGTCAGGTAGAAGTGAAATGCTTTAGTGCTCCTTTAGTGCCATAAGCTATAACAGCTGCTTGCTACAACTAAAACTTTAGAACTGAAGTGCTTAGTGCAACATGCCAGGGGATCTTTTTTTAGTTCCTTAACTATTTTGGGGGAAGGGACAGATCAGGGGATGGCACAGGCCCTAGAAAAGGTAGTTGCACATCTGCCGAAAGGCAGGGCTCTGAAGCCTGAGAATGACCAGTGGAAAAATCTACAAAAATGTTAACAAACTGTAAAATAGGAATTAGAAATAGCTTATAAAAGGTACTAATGCCTCAACACACGCCTTCAACCCTCTAGAGAAATAGGTGTTTCAGATTATAGTTGGAAGTACTAACAAGCAGGTGCATCCTGTTGAGTCCCAGAACCAGGGAAATGGTAGTCTTAATAACCAGTAGTTTAGAAGTTCCACAAACATAGTAAGTACCAGAAAAAATATAAAACAAAGTATCCAGAAAGTCTTTCTTTACATATTAATGTAGTGTCTTAGCAGGCTATAAATAAGAAGAAGAATGTACAATTGCTTGCAAAATCACAACCCCTGTATAAATGTCAAAGTGTAGATTCAAACCCACCAAGATCATTACAAACATTAAAGTCTAATTGTTTTACAGCAAACATGAAGTTTCTTAAAATCATGTCAGAACAACTTTGCAAACAACCCACTCCTCAATGAGATATAAATGCATGGTTATCTGTAAATATATACTGTCAATGAAGCCACCCACAAATGGCCACAAATTAAACTTTTTTAAATATATTTTTTTAGAACAAGACAAAAACAAATTAGAAAAAAAACAGTTATATGCACAAAACAACCTCCTCGGACAGGACAAGATGAGGTCCCATGTGCATGCATGTCACAGAAATCTGACATAACAGGAGTACAGTCAATAAACCTGTTAAGATAAACTGCTTAATGACTTACACGACAGGGATTAAACAGATAAACTAATCAATTTCCTTCACAGGAATTTGTGGAAAACCTTTAATCTGCAAAAGAAGCGTTTCCTTAGTTACTCACCTCGCTGATCTCCTCAAATCGTTGTCTTATTTTCTACAGAAGGACAAGAAATCATATCAAGAATATGGTTCTCTTGAAAAGCTTCCAGACCTTATAGATACATGACAAAAGTGTAGGCAATGAAGTCCAAACATTCAAGAAGGCAGTTCTTCCAGTGTTACTACTGCCCCATATCTCAGTATAGCCTCACAATTCTGTTCTTTTCCAACAGTTCAGCCTCATTTACAGGGAAGGCTAAGAGACAGGAAGTCCATTTCTGCCTTTGTTTCTTCATTATCTGACAGGTCAGCCAGGGATTGGACGTGGCTCTGTTTACCTGTTTAAAAGTCCAGTATGTCACACCCTTTATTTCTGCACTTTGTAGAGTCTATAATGGAAGCTGTATTCCAGAGCTCCTTGATTTCTTAAACAATAGAGTCTTCATCAGTGTGCTAGAAGAAAGGCTCTGTTTCTCTTTAGTGTTTAATGTACATCACAGTGAGACTTATTTAGTGCATGCAAGTTTAAACTTGAGCAATATGAAATTTTCATGCCATTGTTGTTGAGAAATGCATCTTTCTCTGCAGGGTCTTCAGAAATGAGGTTTTGGCTATGAAAGTTTATCTTCACTGTTTAATCCACATCCTTGAATCATCTTATCACAGGAAAATGTACATTTTGTTTGTTGAGGCAGGTGACACTGTTATTGGGACAAAATGGACAGGTATACATACAATCATCCAAGCTGATCAGCTCTTTGAACCTTACCTTTTCAACACAGTTTTTGTATCCATGGTGTTCAAAAACTGAATAATGATAGCTGTGGCAGATTGAAAAGTATCAACACATTTGTTTGGTGATCTCTCTAAATTTTCATATGTCTGAGCTAGTTCAGGAACTGCTACAAATCCTTTAAAATGAGTCCCACCAGTTTGAAACTCTCAAGATTTTCAGGCTCTCATATTACACAAAGATTGTTCCTACACGAGTGATTTACAAGGACATCAGTCTAGAGTTCCAGTTTCCCTTTGTAGTGATATAAATCCTTTAATAGCACAGAGTGGGATGAGTTCAATGGACCCTGTCCTGTACTGCCAAACGTTGCTATCCCAATGTGTGATTAATATTTACTCATTGTTCTTAGTCTCATAACAAGCGTCCTTTAAATATGTGTGTTATTCAGTGCTTCTTTGAGCACTGGAGTCAATGGGTTGTAGGGTTGGTGATTCCTGCCTGTGCTTTAGATTCCCGTGACATTCTTCTCTTTAGTTTTGGTAGCCATGTTGTCCTTGAATGGCTCAAAATGGAAGAGAAGCTGCAAAAAAAAGTCTAATGATAGCAAAAATTCAATAAGAAATGTGGCCGGGAGTACAGAAGCATACAATTTCATGCTCTTTGTAAGCACCCAACCTTCTATAGAAAATGTCTAATTTCAAAGTTAATTCCCTAGTGAAGAAAAATAACTTTGTGTCAGTGTATGCAGTCACTAACCATCTCCCAATATGACGCTTCAAGTCACTAACATGTTTTCAAAGGCATGCTTTCCTTTAAATGAAGCATATCTAATGAACCTTGCACAGGATAACTTTCTGTCTACCTATTCTGGTGATTAAATAGCATGTTTATTTGCCTGGTTAAGCATACATATGACTTGAATTGTTAACATGAATATTGAAAAAATTTAGCCAGAGATTAATGGCATATTGGAAAAATGGAAACAATAGTTTTCCTTTATTACTTAATTGCAGGTAATTCAAGTGATGGTATAAAAATGGGTTTATTATATGGTATTTTCATAGCCTTAATGAATAAGTCTCACTAATTTAAAACACTTCTATTAGAATTTCAGAAGCCTTAGTTGAAAAAAAAGTTATTTTGGCTCCCCTAGTCAAGGTAATTTGATGAATCTCCCTCTGAAAAATATGCAAAAGGTGCAGTTACAAGGCAACTTTTAAAAGCTACAGTAAAGTGAAGGCCAGTCTGGACTGAACAGAATTTGTCCATTCATTTATTTAATAATTTTTGCTTTGTTTTCCAGAACAGAGGACTGTTCAAATTGGATTCTTTTCAAGATAGTCTGGTGAAAACAAGGCAGTGATCAATCTGAACAAGTTTACACGTTACTCAATTTACACAGATATACAATTCATATAAAATAATTTATATAAATATAGACATTTTCAATTAACCATATTAGCTGCCAACTTTGGTCAAGCCCAGCTAAATTTAAAATAAATTTGAGACTTCATGTTGATAAACACAGAATGGAGATATGTATACAATAAGCTACTGACAATGGGTAGCATTTTATCTTACAAACTGTATCTGCTAGTTCAGCAACAGTTGCTGATACAGGCAATCAGTACTTGACAATTTACTTAACCTACTGGCCTTGAGTTGTGCTTCCTGAAAATTACACATCTAAAACATTTCTAACACATCTTCAAAGTGACACATCTGTACAGTGTTAAGGTTAAGGATAGGGATGAGATATGGCTGGAATAAGGGGAGTGTGTGTGTGTGTGTGTGTGTGTGTGTGTGTGTGTGTGTGTGTGTGTGTGTGTGTGTCGTTTAGTGCTATGGTTCAGGACTAAAGTTTACACTAGGGTACAGGATAGAGTTAGAGTTAGGGCTTGGATTACAGTTAAGGTTAGAGCTAATAACATATGAGTAAAGGTACTGCAGGAAATTGGGTGTTTCCCCAAGAACATACCCTCACCAAAACCAGTGCATCAGCTCTTGTTGGAATGGATCATGAAGTGGCACATCTCACTATAAAGGGCATAGGTAGTCCTTCTGCTGTGATATGGAGCCCATGTCACCACTAGGAGGTGGTATTCAGTCAGGTAAAAAAAAGGCCAAAATAGCTGCCATGATAAAGGCTGCATGACAATGTCTCTCCACCTAAGGATCAAGTAGGCTTGGAACAGCTCTCACCCTGTGAGGAAAGAATGGACCAGTATATCAATCATGGGGAGATTATTGTCATCAGGCAGTAGAACATCAAAAAGAATAATATTAAAAATAATTATGTGCAAGACATGGGACATGTAGCCCTGATTGTTTGATATGTAGTGAATAACTGAAAAGAAGTTAAAACAAGTAAGGACTATAAGGAGTGGATAAATTACATACAATAGGTGGAAAAAAGAGAGGAGAGACCTGAAACATGTTTTTTGAAGTGTAGGAGGGCCTTCAGACTTTGTGATGCTGAAGTCAGAGAAGTTGATATGATCTTGACTCATATATTCAAAACAAATCAGAAGTCGGCCTCCTCAAGATAGACACCCAACAAAACAAATTCAAAAGTCCAGTTAGAAGGCAAACATTTCTACCATTGCTAAATGCAAAGGGGAACGGGAGGAACCAGCCATTAACAATCTTCATATGGCACACAGAACAAACTCTGAAAGAAAATAGTCAGACGGGGTTTGAATGCCATGAATGGCAACTAGTATGAATAGCCACCAGGAGTATTGCATTTCAGTCATACCGTTGCTACAAAGTCGACTAAAGCAAAAATCAGGTGCATAAATATGATAAATAAATATGATCACTGAGCAGTTCAATAAGTGAAGTCTGCCCTCAAGAGTATGCAGGAGGAAACATGCACTGATTTGCTGAGTACGTTCCTTTACTATTCACACCCAAGAATAGGTTTCCACCTAAACATCTAGTTGAGTACACAGTGTTTGAGATGGTTCCACAACCCCCTTTATCACCACTCTCCTTCAGTGCCTTCTAGTGCTCATTTGTCCACAGTATCTGTAATTTAAATACTTACATTCATACACATGCACATATATTTCACATGGATGCATTTATATGCACTTGCAGACATGCACACACATACACACACACACACACACACACACACACACACACACACACACACACACACAATCAGTTTCAGAGAAAGAATGTAATCCTCTTCAGCATCACAGCCTTCTGATCTGGCTAGCAGTAGTAAACAGCCCCCAGCCCAGATTACCACACTGGGAAAATCCCTGTTTTCTGTTTTACACTTTTTAATAAGGCACACAATTACAAACAAAATTACAGGGTGCAGATAAGTGGTCTAAGCAATTAGAGGTGGATATCAGGTGTTTGTCACACTTTAGTAGTAACACTTTCTTATCAGTAATAAATAGAAAAGGCAATCAGCTGTGTTGAGCAATAAAGCAATCAGTTAAATATACAAATAAATACTAAGATGCACAGCGAAACAGAAGATAATCATTTTAATGAAAGCCAGTACACAAATAAAAGAGAATCTAATTACATGCAGTCTCTCCATTCTAATCTTTGAACTACAAGGATTCTGGATCTTTAGCTAAACTTATCAGAATTTCCAGACAGAGAGAGACAAAAGTGCTGTGAGAAAAATAGGAGTCAGGAAGTGTTCTTTTCCACTTCTCTCAGCAGTGTGTTTTATATATTTTTCCTTATACACTACAGATGTTATCAAAAATCAGATATGTTTTCTTACATTTATATAATAATGACCCTCTTTATTTGCCTTTTGTTTCAGTGACCTCTTTGAAAAAAATCATCTAATACAGTTTTATTTTTTACACTGCATTAGCTTCCTAGTTTGGGACCAGATCCAGATCTTGTAATGACATTTTCAGATACCATGTTTAAATGGGTCTATATTATGATATTGAATGCTCAGAAGAGCGAACAACACATAATCGACCCACAATCGACCCCATGTAAGCGAAAGCTTACAACGTCAAAACCTCAGAACAGCGATTTTTTTTTCCAAGGGGAATAAATCACTGTTCCGAAAAAAAAAAAAAAAAAGTAAAACATCCCCCCCACACCCCCCTACTTAAATATACCAACTCCGAGATCACACTGCAGTGCCGAAAATGGCAAAGTAGCAAAAGCGGCCAAGCAAATTCTTTCACACTTTTCAGTTCAACAAAGACGCATTCGACAACCTGCGTCTGCGACAGCATAATAGGGAGCCATTTAAATACATTGGCACCTACCTACAAAGAGCTAAAAACCTTATTCATCTATAACATCAGTACATTTTCTTTCTTTCTTTCTTCTTTCCTTTTACACCCATAGAAAAAGGTAACAAGCTTGCACATATTTTCATGAATCTCAGTAATTTGTTTAATGGTACATTGGTTGACCTCTATTTAATAAACTCAATTTGGTCGACTAATCAGATGGTCGACAGGCGTGCAAGATCGACAGACTTTGGGTAGAGGAATATACGATTTCTATAGGGAGTGTGCAAAATCAGAGTTAGCATGTATAATTAACAGGGGATGTGGGGGCACAGGGGATTCCTCCCTGCAAAAAAAATGATGCTTTCTTTGTGTGTTTTGTTTTAAGTTTTGAATATGCCAAGATTAATTCTCAGCATATGCATAGTAGTGTGTTGACATTCTAATGTCAAACAATTTGTTTCAACATTATGCACAATGAGAATCCCCCAGATTTATGAAGCCCGTTATAGCGTGCAGGATTCGTTTAAGAGCTAATTTCGGCAATATGGCCGACGTGCGATCCAGGAACGAGCTCCCGGGGCGTGCACATGAGATCTTAGGCTAATCCTGCCCGGACCGAGCTCCTGTATGCAAATTACCCTCATTTGCATGTGAAAACCATGCAAATGAGGGTAATTTGCAATCCAGGAAGCAGGCAGCTGTCAGTGCAGGACAAGTGTAGTCTGCAGAAATGTACACGGTTAGTAACCAAGTACATTTCTGCAAACTACAAAACGGAGCTATGACAGCTCCAAATAAAGGGTGCATATCATTGATGAAGCATGCCAATGGCCAAGTAGAAGGCCATTGGTATTGCAAAATGAGTACAAAATAAAAAAAAACAACTTTTATTTTTTTATTGCCCATATTGCCTGTTTAAGCATAGGGCAGCAGCACGCAAACGGGATCGGGGGGAAAATAATAAAACAAACCTAAAATAAGCATTCTAACTAAAAGCAGTATTCAGCCATGCAGGATAATGGCAGGCATAAGACAACCTGGCCAGTGAGTAATGGTTGCTAAGGGGGGAGGCTCATTGTGGGACATGTAACTATGCATTAGCAGGCAATCCTATGCAAATGAGGGGAAGGATAGTAAATCCCAGATTTCCCAGGGTGTGAGGCTGGTCCCAAGAGTGTAAGAGTAGAAATAGCTGGGTGCAAGACTAGGAGATAGGCGACATCATGGGTGTGTGTGTCAGGAATACTATAAGTGGATTGGAGCCCTGTGGCTCGGGACTGCTCCTAGCTTAGCACAGCTAAGCTAGAGGCATTTCCAAGCTGCTTAGCACTCCTTATAAAGTGTAAGTGGGTGTGTACGCTGCACACTGGGTTTCACAAGAAGAAAAAGGAAGTTAAACCAGGAAATAGCAGCTCTGTGCACATTTGAGCACTCTGCGTGGAGCGCACACAGGCTTAAACAGGTAGGCAATGGGAAGAGAAAACAGCAGTAGGAAGGTAATCAAAGAGAACTAGCTGAGCTGGCAGGTGAAATTTATCAGACACAACCAGTCACACAGGCAGCAGCCCAGCCCAGTGCAGCATACCACTATAAACTATGCAAACACCTTTCCCCCTTGTTATTCCCAATAACTTTGCACCACCGGTGTATACAAATGGGGAGATTTTAGAAAACGAAAGCAAGAGAAATAATGCTAGGGGCTGCTTTTGCTATCACAAACCAGCATGTGCAAGAGGCTGAGGGTGGGGAAGATATGAATGCTGCTGAGCAACCCACAGTGAGGAGACAGAGAAGAGTGTACAGACCCAGGGTAACCTACCAAGGGCAATATGAGCTGGAGATAGTGGAGTGCTATAGAGTGGACAGAGACCTCCTACAGCAGATTGTTGAGTTGTGCCGGCCATGCTTCACACACGGAACTAACAGAAGGAAACCCATCCCAGTTGATACCAAGGTATGTGTAGGCCTATGAATACTAGCTACAGGTACCTTCTAAAGGTCAACTGAGATATGATGGGGATATCACAGGCATCAGCATCCAGCGTACTCCACGAGTTCCTGGATGCCATGTCAACACATGTCAGTGAGCACGTATATCTCCCCATCACCTGTAAGGCGTTGGCCAGCAATATGCATCTTTTCCATCAAATAGCAGAATACCCCAAGGTACTGGGTGCAATAGACTACATGTGCATACTCATCAAAACACCAGCCGGTGAGTGGGGTAGGGTCTACATCAACCACAAGGGCTTCCCCTCCATCAACTGCCAGGTCATGTGCGATGCCCAGGGCATAATAATGACTGCCCTGTTAGCTACTACGATTCCCACATCTGGCATCTGACACAGCTGTACCACAGATTTGCCAGTGGGGACATCCCACACGGTCACCTAGTGGGGGATGCTGGATATGTGCTGGAGCCATGGTTAATGACACCCTTCAGAAATGCACACACACCCAAACAAGAACTCCATAATGAGGCACACGCACAAACACGAATCATAATAGAGTGTGTGTTTGGGATGCTCAAGTCACGGTTCCAGTGTCTGGACACATCTGGTGGAGCCTTGGAGTACTCACAAACTACATGTACCCAAATTGTCCTGTATGTGCCATGCTACACAATGTGATCCTGCAGAAACAGCTGCAGCAGGAACAGCATGGGGCAGGGCCACACAGCCCCCCACCATTGCCAAGGTCTGAACAGGCACAGAGTGACTCGGAGGAGGAACAATCTGAGCCTGCCCCAGTATGCAGAAGGAGGTGTGCCCAGTATGCTCTGGCCTTGGCAAAGAGGCAACACATAGCACATGCACTGACACAGTAGGGACCCAGGGAATGCCACTTCTGTCCAACTCGCACATATAGTAAAAGGGATGCCAAACATGACACTACCTGTGCTCAACCATGTATAGGGAGTGTACTTTGTGCATCTGACATAGGCAGCCCTGCAGCACCACCCTCAATACCAGGACACCCCCAAGGTAAGTGACTCACACATGCCAGTTGGGGGGGGGTCACATAAACAATAACTGTTACAGTCAGCAGGATAGGTGTACACAAACACAAACAAATGCTCACTATGGCCTCTGAATGAGCCCTATGTGTAACCCCCCAGGCCTACACAGACAGACTACAGCAGGCCAGGCAGTTGGATGGAAGATGTGAAGGCTAGAAAGTCTGAAACTAATATGTAGGCAGTGAAAGCTAGGATCTGTAGTACACTGGTATGCCTCTAGCCAGCACGATAAGCAAGACTACAGACTGAAAAGGAGTACCCAACATACCAGTACAGTCCTAGAAAATGTGTAGAAGTGTCAGGTGTGCCCCTCATCCTATGTACACAAATAGTAACAGTCAGATGTGCCACCCACACTCCTGTGAAGAAATGTAGAAACAGTCAGGTGACCCCCCCCCCCGGTATGCAGAAATGTAGCAACAGTACATGTCAAATGACCGATGGGTACCCTGCAGACACAGCCTGCTACCTGTCGGTGTACAACACAAAGGTCAGCACCACAGTACAAGCAACCTGGACATACTCCACACATGCAATTCAGATGGTCATACTGGGCATGCTCACACACTTAGAGGAATGAAGACAATGTCAGTCAACAACATACTGAAAGGTCATACTGGGCATGCCCACACACTTAAACACATGAAGGCCATGTCTGCAAACACCAGTGGACCAGACATATCTGATAGTTGCAGTTCTTAGTGCAGACACATGTCAGTATGCACCACTCCTTCTTTGCACATACAGTGGATAGGAATACTGACATATATGTAAGGGCACCACACTATAATAAGCCTAAGGTAGACAGACATAGATGTGTGGAAGAGAGTCACCATGACAAGGAACATCCGGGACTGTCCCACACAGCACACAACCAAAGGCCCACAACCTCATGAGGTGCAGATGTACTCACTGCAGATACTAGCCATCAGCATCTGTCAGCATGACAGACTATGTGGTGCTCGTGCCAGCTGTGCAACATGACTGTACAAGGAAGTAGTCATCTAGTAGCTGTATACACTTACCTGTGACATATGACCCTGTGTGTGCCCACATGTGGCATGTCAACCCCTACATGAATGAGTTATGGCCCATGCACACACCACCCACCCCATAGTAGTAGTATTACAAGCCTGCTGAAGTCATCCAATGTGAAATACACCTCTGTGAGAGCTGTAGCTCAGGAATCACAATGGCGCATCCCATAACTGCATACTGTTGTAGTGATAAACCAGTTAGGTAGTAGTCCCAACCCCAGACTTGGCAACTGCGTGAGTGTGTTTGTGTGTGTGTGTTCTGTCTGTCTTTGACTGTGTAGAGAGCAATGCTTTTTAGGATACTCAAGCTCTGTACAATCATATACTGAACTTTGGCAAGGCTGCTGATGTCACTCACCTAGGAATACACCTCTGGGAAAGTCATAGCCCAGTAATCTCCGTAGAGTATCCTGTAACTCCGTACTGCTGTAGTGTGATAAAGTAGTTAGGTAGGTGTTCTAACTCCAGACCTGGCAACTGTGTGTGTGTGTGTGTGTGTTTGTGTGTGTGTGAATCTGTGTGTGTGTGTGTGTGTGTGTGTGTGTCTAACTGAGCAAAGAGCAATGCTTTTTAGGCTACTCACACTCCGTACAATTCATATACCCAATCTTGACAAGGGTGCTGATGTTACTCACCTAGACATACACCTCTGGGAAGAGTGTAGCCCAGTAATCTCCATAGCTCGCCCTGTAACTGCGTACTGCTGTAGTGTGATTTAGAACAGTGGTAGGGTTCCATGGCAATTTGGGATGTTCTGTGTGTGTTTCAATGTGTGAGTATGGAGCAATGCATTATAGGCTACTCACTTGCAGTATATTTCAAATGCCCTACTGTGGCACTCCTGCTGACGTCATCCATTGTGAAATACAACTTTGGGGAGACAGCTTTTCTGTAATCCCTGTGGTGTGTCCTATAACAGCTCCATGCTATAGTGTGATATAGACCTTGGTCAGGGGTTCTATACCCACACATGTTAGTTGTGGATGTTTTGTGTGTGTCTCACTGTCTGTGTAGGGAGCAATGCGTTTTAGGCTAGTCACTTGCTGTACAGTCGAAATGCCCTAGTTTGGTAACCCTGCTGATGTCATACATTGTGAAATACACCTTTGGGGAAGAGGTACTCCCATAATGTCCGTGGTGCTTACTATAACTGTGTTGTGCTAGAGTGTGATAAACTAGTCAGGTAGGGGTTCTACTCCTAGACATGACAGGTGTGCGTGTGTGTGTGTGTGTGTGTGTGTGTGTGTGTGTGTGTGTGTGTGTGTGTGTGACACATATCCTGTGTAGAGGTGGCTGTGAGTGTGACACCTGTGGCCAATGTGGAGGGAGTTTTGCTCAGTTCTTTTATGGTGACCCTACTGTATATCACCATGTCAACCATACAGGGATACCAGATGTAAAATAGCTGAGAGGCTTATGTGCAAAGTCATACCCAAACATGTGACATCAATGCCAGCCAATCACAGTTAGCAACCCCACTATTACCCAGAGCGCACACACGCCTAGGCAACAGCCAATATGTGGGTAGTATACTGCATATTGGCCACTGACAGTAACTCTGCAGTGATAGCAGCAGGCTACAGAGGGCATGTCACCCTGGCCATCTGTCTAATATGCACATACATGCAGACAGTGCACCTCCACCATGTTCCCAAATGGATACCTGCACCACCCGTGGTGCCTTCACATGTGACTCACAGTGGACATACCATGCCTGATAACATGCTCTATATGGACAGATGACACTGACATCAGGGAATGCTGTTAGCATGCTATCAATGTAGGTGCAGGGTAAACCTGCTGCCCATTACCAGTTCCTGCCACAAGGTGGACAAGACTGGCACATCCAATGATAATCTGTGTTCACAATATGGGCCAGACCTCCCAGATACAGTTCCACATGTCACTGTACATCCATGTGGGAGGTGTGCACATCCCAGACACCACCCATGTCATGGAGTAAGGAACATATACATGGCAAGTGATGCACAGCATTGGCCACACACAATAGTCATGTAGGTGACTGGATGAGGGATGCAATACCCACCTGTGTGGGCAGATGCAGAAACCACAGGCCTGAGGCAAAATGCAGACCATCATCATATGGCCTGATGCCAAGGTATACCCAATCCCTACCCTTGTACAGCCTGCTGGCACAGTTGACCACCACACACCCATGCAGACATGCACCCATGCATGTCAAGACTGGCACCCTGTGTGTCCGTATGTGTGTAGTATGGTGCATCTGACCACATCCACACTCACTAGAATCCCCCCAGGGCATACTGAAGCATGTTGTTTGATGTCTGCCACTTCATCATACTCCATGCCCATAAGACCTCTATATGACCCGTGTGGTGCATGTGATACCTGCACATCAATGTGCTGTGGCAATCACATTAGTGATGAGTTGCACTCCTGGCCCTGCCAAGTGTGTCACTGTGTGTGCATCCCTGTGTGAGTGTGCCTGTTTTGATGTTGGCAGCTGTTCATGCAGACAGGCATGTGTATGTCACCTACCATATATCTACCATATCCCTGTTGCAGATGTTACTCATCATCACAAATATGCTCTGAGTGCTCCACAGCAGGTAACCAATGTGGCGCAACCATTAACTGCATCGAACTGTGTTAGCACTGCATAGCTGTTGGGGGTTTGATACCCTGTGCTGATAGGTGTGTGACACAAACATGCTTCTGTTTTACTCTATCACTCCTCTCTGACATGTATTTGCCTCTGTCTACCTCCCCCAATCCCTCTCCTGTGGATTTGGAGACCCACACCTGCTATGCTTAGGCAGCAACATGTGTAATGTAAGTGATGCTCATGATCAGCTGATGGCGTCTGCATGAATTTCACCCCTCCCCTAGCTGATTGCATGTGGAACAGCTGTGGTAACAGTCCCATAGCCAATTGCATGGAAACACACTCCAATACCTAGGAACAACATGGTGGTGTTGGCCATTTACAGTCACTGTGAGCAGGAACTCAATCTGTTGTTTGGCAAACAGCATCTCAGATGGAGTGGAGATTTACCTCTAACAACATACACTGTGTAAAGAAGGCAGCAAACAGGAGGTGGATGTGCCTGACCTGACTACAGACTTTAAGTGCTGCTATACTGCATGTGGAGTACTGTTGGTTTAACAGTGTTTGTTTGGATATGCCTGTCGTACATGTCACAATATCCGCCATGTCAGATCCATGTATATGAGGGGTCCCCATCCGCAGGGTCATCCACAGACTGGGCAGTGTTATGCCTTTGGTCTCATGTGTCAGCTACGGTGCACCTATCTGTGCAATGCAGAAGGTAGTGTGAGGATAGCAAGGAGTAGATGGTGACAGCCGGGAGAGTTACTGAAGTCACATCCCTCATAGGACATATGGTAGAACAAACCCTGTTATGACAGTATATGTATGAGGGTATTACAGCGACATGTCAATATTGGCCCTGTGTTTATGCCTCCAGCCACAACTCTGTCAACCTTTGTACATATGTCATGCAGTAGCGGGTGCATATGTTCTGTACTCCATAGTCATTGACAGCATATCTGATAACAAGCCAGTGAGATATCAGACTGCTACACATGTTATGTATAGTAGGGATTATAATTGAGGACATAGCTTGGGCATTATGTGGTTGTGTGTACAGTACTGTGGCATGTGTAAGTCTGGTAATTGTGTGTATAATGAATATGTACCTTGGCTTGTGTAGAGACTGTTGTAGATGTCATTGTTCCTGGCCCTGTCCTATCTGATGTTACATGCTGCTCCACTGTATGTCACCCTAACAGCTTACATGTTTGTAGGGGCGAACTCACACATGTTCCATACCACAGACAGGCATCAGACCACACTGTCTAGTGGCCCAGTATATGTAGGGGTATTGTGTGAGTGGCTAATATGAGGATGTTGTAGGTCAGATAGTCCATATACTGTAATAGTATGCTAGCTTATGATATGTGGCTGTGGCTGTGTTCACATTGGTTGTGGTTATGCACTTTCACACAGGTGTCTGATACTCTGTGATGTGACATGCCTGTAGAGCCTGCTATCTATGCAGGTACATGTGTATCCCCACATGGGAGATGTAGCCCAGTGTTGAGTCAGTCTGCCTGTAGCTTGCACTGTGCTTTGTTACATGCCTAGCACATTACTGTACTTATCCAGTGAGATGACATGTCCAGATACTTGCCAGATGTACTTCTGCTGGGCCACCATGACAGCCACATATGTCAGACAAAGCAATGGGATGCTGTTTAGATGTATGTCACTAACTAGTGGGTTGTATGTGGCCATGGCACCTCTGTACCAGCAGTTATTATGTGTCAGGACAGACAGGGGTGTATAAATGTATAACCTATGAGGGCAAATGTATACCAGTACTTACGTGTGATACCCATCTACATGGCTGTTAACATCTACATTGACAGGCCTGGTCCACATGTCTTGCATGAAGGGGTTCTGTGTATACCCCTGGACGGACCAGCATGTGTCAGACTGTCCACATATATTGGGCATATCGCAGCTGTAGTCCACAGGGGCGTTACTGTGCTAGCAGTGGTACTGTACTATAATGACCTTAGGATGTCTGTCAGTAGCCAATGGTGCACGTCCACAGCAAATGTGGCCTCCCACAGACACCGTGTCTGTGAAAACACTTCCTATTATAGTAGCAATAGTCTACAAATATACCTGGAATACATACATGAAATCCCCTTGCACTGAGAGGTTGGGACTATTAGGGCTGAGGTAGGGCTCCACCCCATGTGCAGGATATATGGCAAACATATATGTACATATCATTATACATATATCCATATAGATGTGTACACATTTACATATCTTGCTTACTGTATGACAACAGTTCTGCACATGTGTGCCTGTGTTCCAGACTCTGTCCTCCACCTACATACCTGGCTTAGCACATGTGACATGCTGTCAGGGTTTGTTATATAGTGGGCTGTGTGTATGTCATGCTGTCATTCCTGCCATCCCTCCACTGCTTGTGTCCCCCACACATACTGGGGGGTTGGGGCCATATATGTGTGGGCTCCACCTACACAATAGATGTGTGCCCTAATGCACTGCAGAGGGTAGTGTACATAACCGTGGTATAGGGTCCAGTAGTAGTGAGTGTAACGGGGGAGTGCACCATGACTAATCTAGGCTGTAACAACATGTGTGGGTATCTGGGGTAAGCTGCCTTAAGGTATCTGGATGTACATTACCATAAATTCCACTGTGGGTAAATGCAGGCCTACTGCCTCCTACCATATGGACTGTTCTGTTTTTCTGTGTGATTGTGATGGTGCTAGTTATTCCTTGTTATGTAACAGATACATCCCATTGTGGCAACTGGGATCTGTACCCCCTAGCGATTGTGTACAGAGTGTAGATAGAGGCTGCTGACCTATACATCTGCATTACATACTGTTGATTGTCTGGTATGCTGTGGGCCTGTCTTTCATTGCTATTGTAGTAAAAGAAGGCCTCGGCCTGGACAGCAACATGTGTCAACCTTACCAGACTACTGTCTCAGTATAACTATTTCACAGTTGCATTACACTGTTCATATGGATGTCAGTGTCTAAACGGCTATATGACATGTCATATACAACTGTCATAGTACACAAATAGAGCTGTCACAATCATTTATGGGCACCTGTGTGTGGTGCTATACCTTTTGATATCTCTGTGGGTATGTGTTGCAGGCTATGAATGTCATTTGCATGGGTGGCTCATACAGTCTCCAATTGGTAAGGTGGTGACTGTAGGAATACTGGCTGCTCAATTTGTGTGCACGTACTACATATGTATCGTACTGTACATATCTCTGCGTGTATGTGTACTTATATATATATATGTATGTGTATATATATATATATATATATATATATATATATATATATATATATATATATATATACCTGTATCTGCATATATCTGTCTGTATATATGTATCCTAGGGATGGCCATGTTGTGTGCGGTCCTGGTTATGGGATCTGCAACACTTGTTAATGTATTACAGGGGGGACGTGCTTGACTGAGGGGGAGTACACCTAGTCGTACCAGACGTATATTGTGTGGGGCCTCTCAACTCCATTAACGTTGCATGAGGACATATATGATTTTGTTATATCCCCACTGTTATCACCAGATGTCTTTCTGTAAACACTTATATATGTACATGTATATATCTACTGACATATACATGACCTGCTGTATATATTTACACATGTAGATGTAGACATATATATCCACAGATGTAGGCATTTGCATGTATATATGTCCATATATATATATATATATATATATATATATATATATATATATATATGTATATATCCCTATAGATATAGATATCAATGTATATACATATATCTACATATATCAATATATTAGGTAAAAGACTTTCTTACACTGTGAAGGACAACAATGAGGAAAAGAAAAGGCAAACACTATTAAAAACTCCTGAACTGCTTGTTTTATGTTATATTCTTTTTTTATTAAAGTTTTAATTTTTTTATCAAGTTTTACTGCCGTGGTGGGCAACAGGAGTTTCTAATAGTATATCTATATGTTGTACCTATTTAGACATTAATATATTTACTCACACACATACATCTATATGATGCAATACATTCCCTGCACTGTTGAATGACTGGGCTGGATGATATGTTTGTGGAAACATTAGGGTTATGTACATCTGCCATGGTTTAGTGGAAAATCACTTTGTGTATGGTGTGCAGGGTCTTGGCTATGAGCCTTGCAGAGGCAGTTTATTTTGTTGCTGGTCAGAACACTCCCACTTACCCCCACTGTAACCTCTTTAAAAGGAATAGAAAAAAGGGTTGATAGGAAAGTGGTGAAAAAGGGCCACAAAGAGAGTACGACAGTAGGGGAAATAGCTAGGCGTGTGCAGGAAGGGTGTAGGAAAGGTCCATAGCTGCCCATTTCTGCTACAGCAACTGCTGTGCATAAACACTGAAGTTGGAGGTAGATGTGGACCCTCAAATCCCTGGGAGAGGGGTGAGGACAACATAAATGCATTGTGATGCCAATTAGACCAGATTACAGGTGTCCATTGGACATGTGTGGACTGGACAGATATGTATGGGGCAAGATTGTTTCATAGGAACATATTGCCCTTCCATTATCTTTTCAGGTGGGAGTGGGATGTTGGGGAGGGGCTGTATATATTTGGGGAGGGAGGATGGGTAGGTTACCAGACATGACACACAAGTCGCATACAGTGGTGGTATATGACACATGTGGGGGGGGGTGAACACCTTGATGGGGATGGGTGTTGGGATATCGGAAGCCCACAAGCTCCCTAGTGGTAACAGTGGGACTGAGGTTACCACCCATGGCAAGTCACCATGGTGTCACGACAGTGCCATACTATTGTGAAATATGACTGCAGACCATCCTTCTGCTGGCACATGTACACCTGCAACACAAATGGATAACATTATGGAGATAACAATCACTGTTACTGACATCTGAAATGCATCATAACTGCTTGGCTACACTACCTGACATGTATGCATTACACATTACCCCTGACAATATCTCACACTGCAGTACATTACAGCACTCTATAACAGTCACCGTGTGCATCAGAGCCATATTAGCCTGTCCCTGCATCGATGTTATGGATGACAGGGAAGTGGCACAGGTATCATCATATGCACAGGGTGTGTTGCTGGTTTGCCAGAGGCCAAGGGTGGTCCATACATGTGTCACCATGAGTGTGGGTGAGGGGTGTGGTTCAATGATTGGTGCATGGTGATGTGGTGTGTGTCGGTATGGGGTCACCCTAGGTGTGATTGCATAGTGTGTGGGTATGTATGCACACAGTAATGCCATGCGGCTGCCCTATACAGGTGTTGTTGGACAGCTGCAGAACATACCTGGCAGGGTGTGCAGTTCAGTGCCTCCAGCCACGAACACCCTGACTGTGCCTGCCAGGGGTTCCATGGGCACATGCAGGTACAGACCTTGAGGTGCTACTTTCCCCTGATGATGACAGGTGTCCGCTGGAACCATGTCTCACCTGGGACTGGCCAGGGCCACGTGCATGAGGCCTGCTGTTGTGTGGTGTGGACAGCACCCCCATTGGTGTGCTGGGGCTGGTACTGCCACTACGGGAGCAGCTTGGTGTCATGGCATGTCCACATTGACCACCAGCTGCTGGTGTTTCTGACCTACATCCACATGGACATCGCACCACTCCCGCCACATGTTCAAGCATGGACATTCCACGGTTGAGGAGATGCACCATCTCACCCCACCATCTATCCATGACTTTGGTATGTTCACGCAGGGCAGCAGCAATGTCATGGAGGGTGCCACTTACAGATGAGAAAGCTGTCCTCTGCAGCCTTAGGCCCTGTCTGGTGTGCATGTCCATATGTGCCTGTGCCTCCATTACAGCCTGAAACATGCTCCTGGTGGCACCAGTTGTGGTGCCTCTGCCAGGGGCATGATGACCAGCAGCCCTCCCATGAGCACCACGGTACCTCTGCCGATGTGGTGGCCTGACGGACATCTGGATATGCTGACTATGACCTGACACAGTTGGCATGGACACCACACCTTCCTGGTCACTGGCACCAACCGCCAACTGGCCCTCTGCTATGGCCATGTGTGATGGGGTTTGTAGGGGCACTGTAACTGTGTGCAGGCTTGGAGTGGCTAGGAGGGTAATGACACATGTAGGTGCAGTGTCGGCCTCTGACAACCCCATCTGTGTCATTTCACAAGTACCAGTTACAGGGCTTGTGGCCGCTGGAAATACTTTGCACCCAGTACTGCCACACTACTCCTACATATATATATATGGCTACTAATACGTTTTGCCTGTGTACATGTGTATGTACCTATATACATATATATATATATATATATATATATATATATATATATCTATATATATATATATATATATATATATATATATATATATATATATATATATATATATATATATATATATATATATATATATATATATATATATATATATATATATATATATAGATATATATATATATATATATATATATATATATATATATATATATATATATATATATATATATATATATATATATATATATATATATATTTATGGTTCTACCTTACATAGTCGACAGTGCAGAACATCGACAACGCAATCGCGATCGCCAGAAGATCGAAAATGCAGAAGACCGATTGATGAAAACACCGACGCCGAGGATACCGACATGAGAAAAGGCTGTGTAAGTATGCGGTAGTGACGGACGTTAGGGTGCGAGTAAGGTAAGTGTGGATATTGATGGTCTGTGGGGATAGGGGTGGGTTAAGTGAGTTAGGGTTAGGGCACGGGTTAGGTAAGTGTGCGGTAGTGAAAGTCTTTGGGTTAGGGGCGGGTTAAGTGAGTTAGGGTTAGGGCGCGGGTTAGGTAAGTGTCTAGTGAAAGTCTTTGGGTTAGGGGCGGGATAAGTGAGTTAGGGTTAGGGCGCGGGTTAGCTGAGTGTGCGATAGTGACGGACCTTAGGGTTAGGGTTTGGGTTAGGGTTGTAGATAGTTGTGTATGTGAGGTTTAGTGTGGGTTTGTAAGGATTTTGCTGTGCTTGTGTTGTGTGTGTGGTTTTTGGACAGGGGATGCGTTTTGTTTGTTGATTGTTGTTATTGTGATGTGTGCAGCGTATGAGGTTTCGTGTTTGTGAACTGTCGGTTATTTCGTTGTCGGGCATGTGAGGTGTCATGTTTATGCACTGTCGATTATGTGGTGTCGATGATTGCATTGTCGGTGTTCTGCACTGTTGACTATGTAAGGTAGAACCATATATATATATATATATATATATATATATATATATATATATATATATATATATATATGTATATGTATATATATGTATATATATATATATATTCATACCTTAACATATTTGTCAATGTATAGATGTGTGTGCATATCTGAACCATTGTGATGTGTAACCTTTCCATAGTGTACATTCCCTACGTTAGGCGCCAGAAGCTGTTAAAGACTGGGGGGGGGGGGTGAAGGGTGACAGGGGCACTTAGTGAACCAAAATGATAATTTTTTTATAACTATCTACTACCACAACATAGGTTCACTTGGAGGACATTTTAAGCTTAGCCAATTCCCTTTTGGTGCTTGAATTAACATTTTCAGATTGGTCTTAGCTATCCCCATGGCTGATAATTGTATATTAGCCCTAGTGAGAACAACTGTGATCATACTATGGATAATTTGAGGGGGCCATGCAACGGATGCAGCATTTAGGAACTGCCTCTATCCATTAGTGGCATGATGGGAAATCCTGGAGTACATTTTCTATTACCCATTCTTAGATCCAAGTTGTATTTGAATATGGATGGATGAGCTTTGCTTTATTTTTATGGATAGTCTGTTCCAGAAAAGTAGTAGCCTCTGTGATATATATCCATCTCTCCACAACATTCAATTTAGATACCTGGACTGAGTATTTCTGTTGCCATTTGACTTGTTTATGTTCAGTAAGTCCATCTGTATTATGTCGGAGGATGCTTTGGATGCCAGACATGTCACCTCTAAGCACTCTGTAGGATATTGAGTATAGTAATAAATCTTTGAGGTGGTCCATGCAAGACCTATTGTTTAGGACTTGTATCCTTTTAGTAAGGTATCTCTGAGGGTATTCCAATTGTTGTATTGGGCTGGACAGATGATTCATGCCAAAGTGGCCATTATACAAAATGATTGACATAATGAGAGCTTTGTAAAGGGGGACACCAACATCTCTACATCTAGTCACAATCAAATTTGTTTATAAGCTGTGCAATATAGAAAGGCTTTCTTATGACTCTGGGCACATGTTGGTCAAAAGTTAGGTCACTGTACACACAAGTTCCCAAATGCCAAACAATTGGATCAGTTCTCAGAGGGCATTGCTATGATTTTGACATCATTTATTATTTGGGACAAACCTTCCTGCATGATAGTTAAGTCACCTGGGGATTCAATAACTTCTCCTAGCTTGCAGTCATCTAAAACATAGCTGGCCAAAGCTCTTTGGTATTTCCTTTTACTTTTTAGATGTATATGCCAAACAGAAAAAGTCTCAGCACCGAACCTTTGGGGACTCCATTGGTGACTGGTCTCTTCCTCTGTTTTGATCTCCTGCATCCTGTGAGCCAAGTTGGCAATGCCGCTGGTGATGTAAGTGTTTGCTCCTACATTATTCATCTTTTGTACTACACCTGAGTATGGGATTGTGTCAAAAGGCTTGGCCAGGTCAAGGTAATGTGGTGTGAACTGTTTTACCTTCATCCATTGCTTTGGTAACAAGAATAAAGCTTAAAATTTGCCCATGATTTTGAGCCTTTCACACTTTCCTGTGGGCTGTTTTCAAACACATTTTTAGGGCCATGCAAACGTGTATGCATTCCTTGATTCACCTTCCTGATTGTATTAAATTATATTCCTTGTATAATACAGCACACTTGTTAGACTTAAGTTAGACTGCATTTTAAATTTATTGTTTAAACATTTTTCCAGTAGGCAATGAAGCAAAATGCATGCACCAATAATGACAATACTGCCCTATTCAGAACATTTCCATTATAGCAGTCTACATCTATACACAATATATAAATACAGAATTACAGTAGAGTGTAAGACATAGGCATGTTGCACAGCTTCTTGAACTTATTTTCAATTGGGGGGGCAAAAGGCCAAAAACCAAGGACACATTTTAAACATTGCGTGTATAATTTTGGAAAGTTGCTTGCATAAAATGTTGTTACCACCATGCATTTCACTGCAACGTCTTGAACCAAGAAACCCGTGCACTACAGTCAAAGCAACATACCACTAAGCTAAACCAGCAGTTTCGTGAAAAACAGGAAGACAAACTTAAATGGCTATCATAACATTTAGTGAATTCAGTTCTCACTTCTCACCATAGCTCTCAACCACTTAGCACAAAAATACAGAACAAAGCCAATAATGGGAGAATATAGCTCCAAAATAGGGACACATTTCAAATACTGATGTTATAACCTTAGAAAATTGCTAGAATAAAAGGTTATACCACTCCTGCAAACCAGAGGAATAGAACAAAAATGTGAGGCATAAATTCACAAGTGATGGTGGCTAGAGACTTTAGGCTCCTTTTACCTGTACCCAAGGTACAGGGTATGAGCCTGAGTACCTCTATCCACCAGAAGTATCCTGCTGGGGGCATTTAAACACAAACACACACACACACACACACACACACACACACACACACACACACACACACACACACACACACACGTGTGTGTACTCACTCTGATGTGATAGACAATTACATCCTGTTGTTCCCAATTGTTTCAATCTGATAGACTAGCATTCCACTCCACTGTGCAATGAAATCTAAATCCTGTTGTTCTTGCTTCAGCGCCTTATCCTTTCAGCGTCTGTCTGCTCCACTCTGCAATTACATCCTGTTGTTCCTAATTGTTTCTGCAGGCAGCAGCTTCTGAAATCCGTTCCCACTTGCAAAAACAGTGGGAAATAGGTGTGCTGATTTTATCACTGCAGTTGGAGGCATGGAAAATGAAAGGGGCAGAGGCATGGATGATCTGCAAAAGTGGGAGGGCTCTCCTCCTCCCACGCTCTATGGTTCTGGAGCCTATGACTGAGATAAACCACTGGGTGCTCTTCTCCCTCTGAAGAAAACTGGCTAAGTACAGCCCCCACCCCATGTTTCAATTAAGCTTCTGGAAAGCCTACTCACATGCTGGGGTCCACTCTACCTTATCTGGCCTATTTTTCCTTGTCAAGTCTGTGATGGGAGCAGCTATGGTACTATAACTGGGGATGACCTTTTGTAGTGCCCTGCTGTCCCTAAGAATGCACTTACCTGCTTTTTGGTAACATGTGAAGACCATGCCTGAATGGCTTCTACTTTGGCAGGTTCTGGCCTTATCTTACCACTCCCCACTCTATGTCTCAGGTAGGAGACCTCTACCATACCCACCTGACATTTTCTGGGCTTAATGGTCAACCCTGCCCTCTGTAATCTGCCCAGCACCTCCCTGACATGTTGAAGGTGCTCTTGCCAGGAATGGCTGTAGATGGCAATATCATCTAGGTATGCAAGGGAAAACCTTCCTTCTCCTCCTAGAATATGATCTACCAGCCTCTGGAAAGTTGCTGGAGCATTTTTCATCCCAAAGGGCATCTTTGTGAACTCATACAAGCCAAAAGGAGCCACAAAGGCTGACCTCTCTCTAGCACTGAGAATCAAGGGCACCTGCCAGTAACCCTTGGTAAGATCAATGGTGGTAAGATACTTTGCTCCACCTAGCTGCTCTAGGGTCTCATCTGTCCTAGGCATGAGGAAAGCATCTGACTCTGTGTGACTGCTTTATTTCCTGTAGCCCACACAGAACCTGGTACTGCCATCCTTCTTTGGTGCCTGCACCACTGGGGGGGCCCAGGTACTGCTGGACTCTTGAATTACCCCTAGTTCCAACATCTCTTGTATCTCCACCCTCAGAGTCTGTTTGACTCTCTTTGGCACCCTATAAGGGGCCTGCCTAATAGGCCTATGGGGTCCTGTATCTACCTGGTGCTGCACTAGGTGGGTGCACCCTGGTTTCCCAGTGAACATGTTCCCCAAACTCCTGTAACACTGCTTGGATTTCTCAAACCTGGGTAGAAGATAGCTGCTGGGACATTGCTACCCCTTACACTGAGGTGCCAGTCCGAGCCTCACAGAGGAGATCATTCACCAGATCTCCCTCAGACTCCTCCTGCAAGCCACTGCAAATACTCAACACAAGAGCCTCCTTATCATGGTAAGGTTTCATCATGTTAACATGGTACAATTTGTGCTCCTGCCTAGTATTTCTACTATGTAGTTAACATCACTTACCTTCCTTAACACCTTGTAGGGTCCCTCCCAAGCTGCTTGCAGCTTGTTGTGTCTTACAGGAATGAGAACCATTACCTGCTGCCCTACCGCATACTCTCTAGCTGGAGCATTCTTGTTATACCATACATTTTTCTCTTGTTGGGCTTCTGCCAGGTTCTCCTGGGCCATGCCCATGATTTCCTTGAGCCTTCTGAGGTTTAGGACATATGCCACAACAGACTCCTTGTGAGATTCACACTCACCTTCCCACTCATCGTGAATTAAATCTAGAGGTCCCCTCACCCTATGCCCATAAAACAACTCAAAGGGTGAAAAACCTGTGGATCCATGGGGAACCTCTCTGTAAGTAAACAACAGATGGGGCAAATACTGGCCTCACTCTCTCTTAAACTGGTCTGCAAATGCCCATAGGAATGACTTGAGTGTAGAATTTAACCACTCAACAAGACCATTAGTCTGGGGATGGTAGGGGGTGGTCCTTGGGTGCTTCACCCCACAGTACTTTCACAGACAAGATAGCATGTCTGACATGAAATTGGCATCTCTGTCAGTCAGTATTTCTTTTGGGAAACCTACCCTGCTGAAAATCTCTAACAAAGCATTTGTTAACTTTTCTGCCTCAATGGAGGACAAAGCCACTGCCTCAGGGTATCTTGTAGCATAATATACTACCACTAGAATATACTCTTTCCCTGTGGAGCTTGGGGTACTCAGAGGCCCCACAATATCCATAGCTACACTCTGAAATGGCTCCTCAATCACAGGCAAAGGCATCAAAGGAGCTCTCACCTTGTCTCCTGCCTTGCCTACCTTTTGGCACTGCTCACAGGTCCTGCAGTACCCAGTTACATCTCTGAAAACTCAAGGCCAATAGAAGTTCTGCATAACATGTCTCTTTGTATATTTTATTCTCATATGACCTACAAAGGGAATAGCATGGGCTATGGCTAGACATGCCAGGCAGTAGGCTCTAGGCAATACCAACTGCTGTAGTCTCTCACCTTCTAGCCCTCCCTCAAGGGTCGACTCTCTGTACAGTAACCCTTTGTCCCAGTATACAGATTCCCCCTTCCCTTGAGAATCAGGTCCCTCACTAGCTACCTCTCTCAGGCCTTGCAACGTAGAGTCTGATGGCTGAGCCTGTCTGAATTCTCTCTTTTTAATGCTTCCCAGCTCCCCTTCCACAAGAAGTCTGGTATCCTCTGACAGTGGTGCCTCACTGTCAGCCTGGGTACTACTACTCACCTCTACCTTTGTAGTCACTCTGTCCAAGGGACCATCAGTACCCACAAGCAGCTGTGGCTCACCTTCAGTCTCACTGCTACAGTGTAGCTTCTGCCCTGAAGTAATCACCTCACCAGTCCTGGCTGCAGGTATGCAGTCTGTCTGGGTCTCCCCAGGCTACCAGACCCACATGTCTGTCTCGAACCCTGACCGAGTGTAACTGAATTAACACATAGTACTGCATCATCAAAATCCTTCCCTATCAGGACATCTGCAGGATGGTGGTTTGGTAGCCCTGCTGTCTCAAGACAACCTAATATTGGCATTTTGTTTCCCCCACTTACTGGTTCTCTTAGCTTTTGTTCCCCACCTTGCCTCCATGGACATCTGTATGCCATGTGGCCCCACTGGTTGCATTCAAAACATTTAACCCTAGGTCCTGGAGGTGTACCTGGACTAGTGGCTTCTGCTGCTATTAGCAGATTTTGTTGGGGCAGTCTGGTCTGCCCACCATGGGTTCCTTTAGATCCATAAGCAGTACTTGGAGTCCCTTTCCTGTGCAGGGATACCCTGCTTGCTATGTATAGGTCTCCCTTTTTCCCCAGCTCATCTGAAGTAGCACATTGTCTATCAGCTAACCAGATCATCATGTCTTCAGGCAAAGTGTTAAGGGGTTGTTCCCTCACCAAACATCTGCCAGCCATTCAGAAGTGGTGACCTGACATCCACCCACCCACCTATGAAAATAAGTGCTCAGTTCAGCAACATATTCACACACACTTTCATCTGCCTTGTGTCTATGCTCAGAAATGTTTTCATATAAGTTTCAGGTGTTAGCTTAAAGAATTCTAACAAACAATTCTTAACAGCAGTATAATTAAAACATTCATGATCAGAAATTTTAGACAACACAGTTACAGCTTTATCATGGAGTAAGGGGATCAGGAACCATACCCAGAGCCTTAGGTCAGCATCATACTGTTTATATACCATCTCAAACATATGCATGAAATTATCAAAATTATTCCCCTTTGTAAACTGTGGAAGAAATTTACTGACCTTTTGTGCTTCTGGGGTCCAGTTACTCCTTTCTCCATTACGTCCATGACTCTGGTAAAGACTCAGCATCTCCTTTTCCTGCTGCTTGTGCCACTCCTTCTCTTTAGCTTTCAGGCGTATCAGTTTCTCATTCTCCTCAGCCTGTAGACATCTCAGTCTCTCTACTGCATTTGTTTCCAAATGCCTGGCCTCCAACTCAAGTCTCTATAGCTCCAGATGGATTTTTAAGTCCTCTACAGAAAGGTTGAGTTGTCCATTCCCTGAGTGTTGCACATCTCCACGGCCAGTCTGATCATCCTCCTGGTTGCTGTTTTCTGATGCAGCTGTGAACAAAGCTGCAATTATGTCTGCCTTAGTCAGGTTTCCATGCACTAGTCCCCTAGCCTGGCACATCTCGTCCAGCTGGCACCTTGTCAGCTTTCCATACTCCTCTGCTGACATGCTTGCCTGCTCTCCCTGACTAACTAAGCTAACAAAAGAATTAAAACAATTGTAATCTGAACTCTGAGTATTCACTGCATGGCTGATTTAGAGTACAAAAACATCTTCAGTGATCACTGTACACAAGCTACAGGAATTCACACAACCCACAAAACTAGAAGCCAATTAGTATAAATATGTGGTGTGGATATCCCACCATTGCCACCAATTACTATGTGATGTCCATGCATTGGCCCAGCAATCAAGGAGCCTCAATCCTCACCACTAACACCAATGAGGGGGGTCCACATAGGGGAGGATAACAAATTCACACACAGTAATGTACAATTTCCCTTAAGAGCACACAGAAATCACAGTCAGTCTGGGGTTGGTTTCTCCCTTTCTCTTCAAATCCTCAATAAGACTCCCCACTGGCATAGCTATAGGGTCCAGATCTCAGCCTAGTGGCCAAGCTAAAACCTCCAATACCCTCTCTGTCCAGCCAGTGCTTTGCGTCCCTGCCCAAGTAGCTGACAAACACACACTTTGAGATATGAGTTATTTACAAACACACAGACACTCCTGGGGATGGCTGGCACAGATTCTCCAGCTGTGCCCCCTTTCTGTCCCATCTAAAAGGTAGTACCAGCTGCTACCACCCATTAATATCAGCTACTAAAAAGGCCCTGAACAAAAAGTGTCTAATTTTTACTGTGCAATATTATTATCCAACTGGTAAGTGTGACTGAACAGCAAGGCTTATTTGGAGTGGCTTGGGCAGTGTCACTATATGCATGCAATGTACTCTACAGATTAACTTATCTCTACATAAAACAGCCACAGTTGACAGGTTTAAAATATTTAATAATAAATAATAAGAACACAAGACAATACTTCTTACTACAGAGTGCTAGTCAAGAGTTCATAGATCACAGAGAGATACTTGAAATAATACAACAGAAAAGTTTTGACATCAATACAGAAAAAAACACCAATCTAATCTTCCTATTTCCTAGCTATATCGAAGAGAAAACACAGTTCTAAAATAAACTTACATATAGAGCATAGGCAGAGTGCTGGTGATGTTGGATGTTCTCAAGACAAATGCAAAATGCTCTGAGTCTCTCTGTCCTTAAATTGATAACACAGTACCACTGACTCATTTCAGATTACATCATTATTTTCTGTTTCCCAGGCTAATAGATGCTCAGAGTGTAACAGCCCTTTTGATCTTGCAGCTGGTCAGGGAGCCAGAGCAATAAAATACATTATACATGTGAATTCCAGCAATTAACTCTAGCCTGAAAACAAAAGCAAGAATTCCTTCATCCAGGCATCTTGGATCCGGGTTTTGTGATCAATCAATTACACAATGCTTGACTTATCAGCTTTCCTACAGCAGATTCAACTGTTATTACATTTTTACAGTTCTACATTTAACACCATTTTCTTCCATTTAAAAGAACAAGCCTGTGGCTTATATTAATATTTACAAATGACAGGATTGTCTACACAATTCTATCTTGCTAGGCTGGCAGCCTTCAACTATCTTCACAGTCACATTATATATATATATATATATATATATATATATATATATATATATATATATATTATTTTGTGGTATTAAAGAAATTTATGCAGAGCCTTTTTCAATGATTGCAGTATTCTTTTGTGGATATACATGTTAATTGCACCTCAATGGATTATGGTTAATTCAATATACATGTAAAATCATTGCATCATTTTCTCTTTTTGCAGGGGTCATTAAGTTTATCCAAAGCTAGGCAGTACAATTCATGTTCTTCTATTGTACTTTCTGAAGTGTGCTTTCCTGAATATGGATAATTTGTTGTTTCATTCTAGCAAAACATAACAGCAGGCAAAATTAAAGAAAAACTGGTATTAAGCAGTTCCTGTGTTTTGAAATACATACTGGAAGTCTGATGAGGACATTAATGGGCCTTCATAATGTGCCCAAAGAGAGTCAGCAACTTACTACTGCATGCCTTGAGTCTTTCAGTAGTTAGCAGTTCAGAACACTTGCCTAAAGGAATCATGAGTCATTTCCACCTTCCATTAAATCTCAGTAAATAATTACCCAAAGGGCACATACATTGATGCTGCTTTTTACAGTGTTCACTTGGGAATTTTATTTTATTTTATTTCATTAACTGAAATAGCCAGATTGCCATTTTTGTTTAAGAATCTTTTCCCACAGAGCAACTTGTCTGGAGAGTACTAAAACCTTTTCTCCTTTAGAGCTGACATTACATAATTAGACTAAAATGAGTACTATACCTGAAGAAATCTATAACCTGTTTGAAGGAGCTACTGAAAAGTGCAATAGATAAAGTATGTCATTTTTTACAAGAGCAAAGATTAGAAGCTGTAATACTCTCCAGCTAATGTTTAATGCTTCAGTGAAGCAAACAAATGGTGAAAAATAAATGCAGATTGTGCAATATGTCATATACAAGACAAAAGTACAACACCATTCAAACACGCAGAGAAATTTTTCCATTCATATGTACACACACACACACACACACACACACACACACACACACACACACACACACACACACACACACACACACACAAAGCAGCAGCGACAGCAACAACACATTCACAAATGCACAAAGAACACACCTCAAAAAATCACATATACTCAGTGTCCAGAAAGAAGGAGGTTGTCAGAAAACTGCAAGAAATAATGTTATTGAACTGATGCCTTCCTAATGTCTGTAACAGAGCTCTTAAATAACACACTTCTCACTCACTCAGTAAAGAAAACATTAAATACTGAGAAACAAATCATATAGCCTTTGAAGACAGAATAAGCATGACTTGTGTAATCTGACAGGCTAATTTAGGAAGAATATAGGAATGGTTTCTGCATGCATGCTCCTATTGTTTTGCATTAGACAATTTTCTCTTTCTCTGAATATTACGGCATTAGTTCACTTTACATTCTTTTTTCATTAAAATACAGCATGACTTCTAAATCATGATAAGAGCTGCAATGTCATAGTAAAACAATGGCAACTTTACATCTTTGGGCCATGCCAGTGAGCTGTATTTATTTGTTTACATTTAAAGCAAAGTGTGATTCATGGAGTTTCTGAAAATGGCATTATGCAGTTTGGACTGTGAGACAGACATTCTCTGGACATCATTGCATTGTGCAAATACACATAATAATAATAGTCCATCTTGTGGCATAGATGCAACCCCAAGTCTATGTTTTAACTTGCTACCCTAGCTAGCACACGTGACAAGACTTTTATTTCATAGTTTATGGAAGAAGTATATTCTCTGATATTCATTAAAACTCATTTACAGTATCCCCATCATTTCTCTGAATGTACTGCTCACTGTTGAGCATCTTCCACCCGATTCTATAATCTAAGTATAAATGCTTCTTATTAGGGTTTCTCTTCCCACTGTCCATCCTCACAGAAAGCATATCTGTTATTTAAGGTTACCATGTCACATTCCATAAGGTTTGAATACAGACACTTTGATTAGGCTCCCACAGCCGACTTGTGATAGTATTTAAACATCCATTAATTCTCTTTATGTGAACTGGCTACCACAGGCAAATGTTTTAACTTACCATAAGGGTATCTGTCTTTGAGTCAATTATACTATTTTACATTGGGAAATAGTGGCAAAGACCCCATATGAAGGATGTGGGAAGTTTGTACTAGTAGAAAGAAAACTGTGATTGAGACTGTTTTCTTAAATAAGCTTACTGAATTATGGTTTGATGACTGACAACTCACTAAGATGATCCATAGTTTCCTTATTTTCCTGTATCAATTTTGTAGGTAAGTGGGAGTGTACCTTGCAACCTCTTAGGGCCAGAAATCTGGAGAAACCCTAATCCTGATGCTGTCCACTCAATCACTGTGTCAGCTACATGGTCCAATATGCATGGGAGACATATCCATAACAACATACATAACTGTGCAGAATTGTGAAAATCCATGAACTCTGCTATCTCAACTAACACCGCTCATTTTTTTATATAAGGATAATTTCAACACTTCTTTGGTTTAATATTATTTCAGTGCCTGAAAGTCATTGTATCAATATGACAGTCACACATAACAAAATAACAACATGCTCCCATTTCAGTCTTGACCACTGCCTTCATTATATAACAGAACATGTGGCATAGCAGGTTAGTGCAGTAAGCTGTAGATGTATCTTTAAGTATATGCTAGTAAAAAACAGCCATACTCAACTTTGGGTGAAAAATGCATACTACCTGAGTAATGAAATGGGGAAATCCATAAACTGAGGTACAGTGTCTAAGAAAATGGCCTAACCTTGCATGGATAGCACTAACGAGTGCACACCAGTAGAGAGTGAGAAGTGTCCCCACAAGCAAGTTGAAAGAACAGGTATGATATCATTAGTGATGTTCACTCTTCTAAGATATATATATATATATATATATATATATATATATATATATGTTTGTGTCTTTCGGCTTTTTCCCGGTTAGGGGTCACCACAGCGGAACTCCGGTCTGCTAATAATTGGTAGAAGATTTTTACGTGCCCAGTTACCAGCTCTGATGCACAACCTTCAACGAAGGTACACCCCTTCATGCATGTCTCCACATAGAAGATGCTTTAGCTGAGAATCGAACGGACAATGTCTTGCTGTGAGTCAACAACGCTACCGCAGCACCACCACCACAGTATGCTGTGAGTCGACAACGCTACCGCAGCACCACCACCGCAGTACATATAATGTGTGTGTGTGTATATATATATATATTTCAAGGGTTTTAATATTTTCCAGTTAGAGAAGGAAAAAGTAAAGAATGTGAAGAAGCAGCATCAATATTACCATAGCAATGCCTGTTGTCAAACAAACCTGTGATTAATGCTTCTTCATCTGTGTGTTATGATGGATTTGGGGATGCACAATTTATCAGTTTTATCTGTACCTATAAATGTGATTTGTTTTGTGCTGAAAGGTATAAAAAGGCACATCAGCTGACATATGTATAGTATAATTACAATGTGCCATATAGGTATGCAGTGAAATTGCACTGTTATCCTACTGCAGTGCATTTGCTTACATATATGTAGTATAATCTCACTGCTCCTTGTAGATGTGCATTGGAATTGCAGTGGAATCCTACTGCAGTGCATGAAGTATATGTAATATAATCTCATTCTTTCTATACTTGCACACAGAAATTGCAGTGGAATCCTACTGCACTGCATTAGCTTGCATATCGGCTGTATAATTTTACTGCTGCCTGAAGGGTTGCATCAGCAACATGATGGAATCTCACTGTTCTGCACGAGTTTGCATATCTGCAGTATAATCTAATTGTTTCCTGTAGATATACTCCATCATAGTCGGATCCCATTACAGTTCCTGGTCTAATACATGTACAGTGTAATCCCAATTTTTTCAGTAACAGTGTTTAAGAATGTAGTGAATTTTTTTTTTTCTCATACATATTTCATGTGTTGCATTCATTTTAAGAAGTGTGGAAGTGGCTTGGGTAGGTGCTAGTGTTTCTAAATCTTTAAATATCATTGTAAAGCAGCACCTTGTGGTTCTTTTAACATACAGGCATCCTCAGTATATTGATATGGTGGTATTTTTTTTAAGTATAACTCTGTAACACTACTAGTGCTAAGTTCCATTATGTTGAGACTTGTCTAATGTAATGCTATACAGTGCAGATATATTCTGACCTCACAATAATATGATCACTCATCTAAAAACATCTCTTTTACATTATTTGGTGAAAAGTTGAACATGACATGTACTTTTTACAAGCATTTGCCAGTCCTTTATGACTTAGTTTGAAAAAAAAATCTGACTATACATTTGGATGACTCTTAAGTGCGATACTATGCAATGGTGAAATATAAAACACTTAAAATGCAGTATACTTGATATATCATGAAGGAGCATTCCCAAGGCCTACAATTATTTCTTATGCTATATATGAGTTTATACTAGTAATCTGCTGTTAAAAAAATGCCAGATTGTTTAGCATATTTGGTATGTATATTTTTTTCAGGTTGAGAGAAAAGAGAGAAAGTTCACAATCCCTTATGGAAGAGGAGATAACTGTAGTATGTCAAAAGGTACTGGGCAGTACAAGAGAAAGCCACTTATTTATTTATTGGTTTGTTTGTATGATGAAAGGAGATACTGAATGCACAGCTCGCTGGAATTTTATAAACAACTGTATGTCATTGGTGAATGTCAAAATGATTTATATAAGATACTTCTGTTACAAATGTACTACAACTGTATGTCATGTGTATATCAAACTGCTCTGTACAGACATTTATGTTGAAAAGGTATTTTTTAAAGGACTTATGCTTAAACTGTATCCACAGTGTGCCATACTGGAAGAGAACTGAAAGGTACATGCACTATTGTAACTGTTTAAATGTATATGTCAACAGAGGAAACTGGAAGGTTAACTTCAGTCCAGCAAACATTAGAAAAACAGCTGAAACTAAATTACTTTGTAGGACACAATAAATGTTATTGCGCAAGTTTTCAGTGCAGCTAGAGACACAAGGTCTGTACTAGGAAGCTTTATGTATTGTCCTTGGAGTGAACTAATTACTACTTTTGAAGCACAAATGAATGCAATTGCTTTATGACTTCCATGACTTCCAGCATCTGCCAAAGATCTGAGGAAAAGCCTTGTCTGTATATTTTTATAGGTAGATGCTAAATGCCGCCAGCTTACAGCAATGGGGGTTTTGGCCCGGGAACTAGAAGTCAGATGACAAGAAGTGATGTCATACTGCAAGCTATCCCAGCAGTAATATTTGAGATATTATTTTGAGAAGTTTCTGCATGAGACAGAGCATGCTGTATTCTGTCTTGGACCTGACAACAAGAAGACCCACTTTCCACATCTGCCTTGCTCCAATGAAGTAAGTTTCTAGGGAACAGTATAATTGTCTTAGATACAGTCAGGTATATAGTGAAGTTTTTAGATGGTTTCCTTTATTTGTGTCAGCCTGTACTGCACGGTTATTTTAAATATTTCCTATGGATTTAAACTCTAATGTCACTGTGAATGTACATTTAGTATTATTTTATTCTTTTATTATTTATTATTAAATATATTTAAACCAATCATTGTGGCTGATCTGTATAGCTGTATTTAAGTTTTGAGAATGTTTGCATATTTATTTGATGACACTGTGTGGATCACTCCTAATAGCCCTGCTCTTGGTCAAACTACCATTTGTATTAGTATTAATATTACACAGTAATAATGGATACCTTTTGTTAGGGGCCCTAAAGTAGCTGATAAGGAGTGACTGGTGGTGATGATAACTACCTTATAATCTGTGCAGAAGAGTGCATAGCTAGTAAACCTGTGCAATCCCTTCCCAGTGTGTGTGAGTGTGTGTGTGTGTGTGTGTGTGTGTGTGTGCGAGTGTGTGTGTGTGTGTGTGTGTGTGTGTGTGTGTGTGTGTGTGTGTGTGTGTGTGTGTGTGTGTGTGTGTGTGTGTGTGTGTGTGTGTGTGTGTGTGTGTGTGTGTGTGTGTGTGTATAAATTAAACCTCAAAGAGTGTGTGTGTCAGCTACTTGGGCACGGACATAAAGCACTGGTTGGACAGAGACAGTGCTGGATGTCTTGGCTTGGTCACTCAGCTGAGATCTCAACTCTATAGCTATGCCAATGGGGAGACTTATTGGAGATTGGGAGAAAGAGTGAGAAACCAGCCCTGGACTGACTGTGGTCTCTGTGTGCTATTAAGGGATATTGCACTTGATGCAGAGAGATACATCTGGAAATACTGTGTGTGTGTGTGTGTGTGTGTGTGTGTGTGTGTGTGTGTGTGTGTGTGTGTGTGTGTGTGTGTGTGTGTGTGTGTGTGTGTGTGTGTGTGTGTGTGTGTGTGTGTGTGTGTGTGTGTGTGTGTGTGTGTGTGTGTGTGTGTGTGTGTGTGTGTGTGTACCTGTCATCTTCTCTGTGAATGTCCCCCACTATTGCCAGTGGTGAGGACTGAGGCTCCTTGATTACTGATCCATTGGAGGGTTGTCACATTTGGTTGGCAGTGGTGGTATCATCACATCACATATTGGGATTCAGTGGTGTGGATATTGAACTCCTGTAGCCTGTAAACAGTGGTCACTAAACAAGGTGTTTGTAGTATCAAGCAGCTACATAGTAGACATTCTGAGTTTCATATCACAGTAGCTTTATTTATTTCTTTTTGGCTTAGTTAGTAAGGGAGAGCAGGCAAGGATGTCAGCTGAGGAGTATGGCAAGCTGTCAAGGAGCCAGTTGGCTGAGATGTGCCATGTCAAAGGACTGTTGGATGCCAACCTGACCCTGACTAAAGCAGAAATGATTGCAGCCTTAACCACAGCTGTATCACAAACTAGCAACCAGGAGGACAACCAGAATGGCCTTGGGGATGACAGTTCAGCTTTGCATCAGAGGACTTAAAAATCCCTCTGAAGTTAAAGAGACTTGAACTGGAGGCCAAACATTTAGAACTAGAATCAGCAGAGAGACTGCAATGTTTGGAAGTCAAAGCAGAATCAGCAGCGACACTGAGATGCCTGAAAGCTGAAGAAAATGAGAAGTAGAGGAAACATGAAAAGGAGATGCTGACTCTTCACCAGAGTCATGGAGGTAATGGAGAAGGGACTAACTCAACCCCAGAAGCAATAAAGTTCAGTAAATTCCATCCACAGCTTATAGAGGGTGATAATTTTGATAGTTTTAGTCATATGTTTGAAAGGGTATGTAAACAGTATAATGTTGACTAAGGGCTCTGGGTATGGTTTCTGACCCACTTACTTCATGGTACAGCTGTAACTGCTGTTTCTAAATTGTCTGATACTGATTGCTTAAATTATAATACAGTTAAAAATTGTTTATTAGACTTTTAAGTTAAGACATGAAGCTTATAGACAAATGTTTTGTGAGCATAGGCATAAGGCAGATGAAAGTGTGTGTGAATATATTGCTGAGTTAAGCACTAACTTTAATAGATGGGTGAGTGGGTGTCAGGTCACCACTTATGAAGGACTGGCAGACCACTGGGTGAGGGAACAAACTCTTAGCACTTTGCCTGTGGACATGAGAATCTGGTTGGCAGATAGATAATACAACTCTGCAGATGAGTTGGGGAATAAAGGAACCCTACTGTATACCTAGCAAGCAGGGTATCACTGCACAAGAAAGGGATACCCAGTGCTGCACATGGGTACAAGGGAGCCTATGGTGGGCAGCCTAAGCTGCCACAACAGAGTCTGCCAGTAACAGAGGAGGCCACTAGTTCAGGTACATGGCCAGGATCAAGGGTTAAATGTTTTAAATGTAACCAGTGGGGCATATAACATATAGATGTCCATGGAGGCAAGGTGGGGAAAAAAGGCAGGGGAGTTAGTAATTGAGGATGACAGAAGGCCAGTAGTGAGTTTTCTGGAGGTAACAAGGGTATCAAACTACCACAAGACATTATATCCTGTCTTAGCAGATGGGAGCCAGGCTACTACTAAGAGAGACACAGCCTCTGACCTAACCATTTTGAAGCATGCAATAGTTAAAGAGGGGGACTACTTGCTTCAGCAGTCTATTTCAGTTAGAGCTTTAGATGGGACCCCATTCCAAATACTCTTGGCTAGGGTTCACCTTGACCGGGAGGGTGAAAAAGGAAGCAAGCAGGTAGGTGTGTTTGAGGATATCCCTGCAGATGTCCTGATAGGATTGATTTTGATAATGCAGTACCTTGTGTGCATACAGTTACACACAGTCAGGTTTGGAGACAGGCATGTGGATCTGGTAGCCTGGGGGGGGGAGGACCCAGGCAGACTGCACTCTTTGAGCCAGGACTGGTAGGTGATTACTTTGGAGAGGGAGCTACCCTGTGGCAGTGAGACTGAAGGTGAGCCACAGCTGCTTGTGGGTACAGATGTTCCCTTGGACAGAGTAACTGCAAGGGCAGAGGTGAGTAGTAGTACCCAGGCTGAGAGTTAGACACTGCTGTCAGAGGATACCAGACTTCCTGTGGAAGGGGAGCTGGGAAGGATTAGAAAGAGAGAGTTGAGACAGGCTCGGCTCTCAGACCCTGCATTAGAAGGCTTGAAAGAGGTAGCCGGGGAGTTGCCTGATTCTCAAGGAAAAGGGGAATCTGTATACTGGGATAAAGGGTTACTGTATAGAGACTGGAATCCTGAAGGAGGGCTAGAGGGTGAGAGAATACAGCAGTTGGTAGTGCACAGAGCCTACAATCTGGCATTTGCAGCCATAGTCCATGACATTCCCTTTACAAGTCATATGGGCTTAAAGCATACTAACAGACGTATTATGCAAAATGTTTATTGGTCTGGGATTTCCAGGGATGTAACAGGGCACAGCAGGACCTGTGAGCAGTCCCAAAAAGTAGGCAAGACAGGAGACAAGGTCAATGCACCTTTGATGCTTTTGCCTGTGATTGAGGAGCCATTTCAGCAGGTAGCTATGGATGTTGTGGGGCTTTTGAGTACCCCAAGTTCCACAGGAAAGAAGTATATCCTAGTGGTAGTAGGTTATGCTACCAGATACCCTGACATGGTGGCTCTGTCCTCCATAGAGGCAGAAAAAGTGACAAATGCTTTGTTAGAGATTTTCAGAAGGGTAGGTTCCCAAAAAAAATAATGACTAACAGAGTTGCTAATTTCATGTCAGAACTGCTGGCTTTTCTGTGGAAGCACCGTGGGGTGTACCACTTTAAGACCACTCCCTACCACCCCCAGACTAATGGTCTGGTGGAGAGATTAAACTTTACACTAAATAAAGTGGTAAGGAGGGTCAGTGATGTTAACTACATGGCAGAACTGTTAGGCAGCAGGCAGGGGCATAAACTGTACCATGTTAACATGACAAAACCTTACCATGATAGGGAGGCCCTGGTGCTAAGTATTTGCAGTAGAAGGCAGGAGGAGTCTGAGGGAGATCTATGGCTACAGGGAGCCAGCCAGCAAAATCCCAAATCACTATCATGGAGCCTAAGGTTGCAGGCATATGATATGAGAGTGCAACACTGTACTGTGGTCAGCAATGCCAGGGCAGCTGGAATCTCAAGACAGGGAAGGGGGTAAGGTATTCCCAGATAGGCTCATCCTTCAAAAGCAACATTCCCCAAAAGTCACGTGATAAACCAGCTTGAGTCTTCAAAGAGGGGAAAAAGGAGATACTGCCAGCAGAGCTAGCAGAAATTTTGTAAATAATTATGTCATTAGTGAATATTGAAATGATTTATATAAGATGCTTGTGTTACAAATGTATTACAACTGTATGTCATGTGTATATCAACCTGCTCTGTACAGTTGTTTGTGTTGAAAAGGTATTTTGTAAAGTGCTTGTGCTTAAAATGTATCCACAGTGTACTCTACTGGAAGAGAACAGAAATACACATGCACTATTGTAACTGTTTAAATGTCAACAGAGGAAACTGGAGGGTTGACTTCAGTCCAGCAAACTCGAACAATAGCTGAAATTAAATTACCTTACAGAATGCAATAAAGAGGCTATCTCTCAAGTTTTCAATGCAGCTAGAGATGCAAGGTCTGTACTAGGAAACTTTCTATATTGTCCTTGGAGTGAACTAATTGCCACTTTTGAAGGATGAATGAATGCAATTGTTTTATGACTTCCAAGAATCTGTCAAAGATCTCAGGAAAAGCCCTTGTCTGTATAATTTTACAGGTAGATGCTAAATGCTGCCAGGTTCTAGCAATGGGGGTTTTGGCTGGGGAACTAGAAATCAGATAACAAAAAGTGATGTCATCCTGCAAGCTATCCCAACAGTAAAATTTGAGGTATTATTTGGAGAAGTCTCTTAGTGAGAAAGAGCATTCTGTATTCTATCTCAGACCTGACAACAAGAAAGTCCCATTCACCACATCTCCCTTGCTCTAATGAAGTAAGTTTGTAGGGAACTTGGAATGTGGTTAAATGCAATATAAATACATGTTAGCCACAAGGAGGAAAGATCTCATTATTGACTCATCTTCATGTTTCTGATTTGCAAACCAGCATTTGCCTGTGGTAGTCAAAACTAGCAGCCCATGTATCAGTTTAGCACAAGCACACCCCTCCCATTCACTTTCCAAGACACAATACACACATCAAAACAAACTCACACACATTGACATTCCTCTTACCTGTTGGTGAGTTGACAGAATGTCCCTGATATATTTTTCTTATTTTTGTCTCTGCCCTTATAAATCTCAAATCCTTATAATCAGTCAATAATAACAAACATTTGAGTGATTCTTTTTACTATTTATAAAACGCATTGTAATGCTAGACATCTTGATATATTAATCTGAGCTCGAATAACATTTTAAGTATTTTCCCGGTGCTGTCTATTTCTTCCTTGGGCTTAGTCCTGAAGCTTGCCTCCAGCAATGACATACTCAGCTCCCATAGCCAAAGCCTGCCTCTAACAATGACATACTCAGATGCCAAAGCCATTGCTGTCTCATCTAGCAGTCTCCTATCTGGCATCCTGTCTGCTCAGCTGCTTAGGTGACTACCAAAAAAGAAAGAAAAGGGTTGTTTCACTTTCATTTTTACTGCATACAAAGCAGTAAAGTGAATTACTTCAGAAATACCCACCCAGAAAAAAGAATGTAGGAACTTTCATTCCCAATTGCATCTCATTACATCTTGTAATAGAGTGGCCACCTCTTTCCCACTCCCTTCCTAAGCTTCAGTCAAATCCAATTCAACTGTCTCTGATTTTAGAG
>NC_056728.1:1438243221-1438250721 GCF_019279795.1 Protopterus annectens | reverse complement strand
GCAAACATTAATCATTGAGCAATGCAAAGATCTTTGAATTTGCCCATATACATTAATTGTAGTAGTTGACCATTATTTCTTGATAGCCTATATTTGCTGTCGAAGAAATATTTTTAAGTGAGACTTGATAGTGCTGTGGTTGAGGTATATAACCCAGATGGGCTAGAAGAAACATGGAGATGAATAGACAGAAAGGGACTACTGAAGGTTGTGAAAGATTACGAGTACTATAGGAGGTAATATGTATTCTTATTAGCTTTCGTTAGAAAAGTATTTGAGTAGATGTATGCAAATTGATAGTTTACAATGAAAGTACGTAGTGTATATAAGGTTGATTGCAAGTAATGCATATACAGGTTAGTAAAGGTATGGAATGGATAATACTGTATATTTAATTATTTTCTGTAGTGACAATTGTTATTGTCAAACAAGTAATCCTTAAGCTACTGAATAAATGAATGGTTATTAGGTCGTGTTCTAATTAAGAATAGTATTCCAAAGACTGGCTTGGTTAACTGAATATAGTGAATTTCCTACATTGTTAGGTATTTGTTTTTAAGGCTAAGGCATTTCTCTTGTGATTGCAATGTTCTGGTTGGGTGATAGACAAGTGACTGATTGTTGGATATGTATGCAGTTTAGGAACTATAAAATGAATAGTTTTGAGCAGTATGAAACTAATATTATTTGAAGATTTTTTCCATTTCATGGCTGTTGATTAGTTTGACCTACTTAACTTAGTGAAAAGCTGCAAATGACATATTCAAAAGACAAATCATAGGATAATTGGATCAAATCTAAGAAATGCATGTCTCCTGCAGTGGTTTGCTCAATTACATGTATATAATATAGGCAATAAACCCTGACCAATCTGATTGCTAGTTGCCTATAGATCAAATGTGTTCTACCACATGAGAAAAAATCAGTAAAGATCACGTGTCCACATTAATAAAATATCATTTCTCTCTAATAGATTTGAAAAGCTAGAAAACTGCCACCATCTTGAATACTCATTTAGCAGGGAATTATCCAACAGAGACATACTCAAAACAAATAAAAAAAACTTGATTAAAAGAAAACACTAGAAACACACAATCCAGTTTGTATGCATTACCATAAGTGAATAAAAACATTGCATAAAAAATAAAGCAAAACAGAAATTAGGCTTGGACTCAAGTTAAACACATTTTACAGTAAATAATGCAATTAAAGTCAAATTTAAGTGCATTAGCACATCAGAATAAGAAACATGTTTCCAGAAAGGCATGCATAAATAAATAAATAACCTTCCAGGGAAAGTGAAAGTATAAATCCACAAACAGGAAATGAAGCAATATACCAAGTGACAATAGAAAAGAGGATATCAGAAACTCTATCCTAAGAGTCATTCACACACACACACACACACACACACACACACACACACACACACACACACACACACACACACACACACACACACACACACACACACACACACACACACACACACACACACACACATGCTGCATAAAGGTTCTGCCAGTATTAGTTGATCTATGATGTAAATTTGAAGATAGAATGCACAGAAGTAATAGACTACCTTTGGGGTGAATGCCTCATAATAGCCCTGGACATGTAGTAATGCATACCACCTTGTGCCTTATTCTATAAATATCTTTCATATTACATATGTCACACTAGTACTGGATAGTGTGTCCTATCTCCAACCACCTCACAGCAGCCTTGTGAGCTCTGCTGTCACTGCTTACAGGAGGCACATGCTCATTTAAATGTATGCACTATATCCTGACTAAACTGTACAACCCTTACTCAGGACAGAACCTGCCAGGCTCATAAAGCTGCTTTATTGCAGTTGTGCCTATGCTGCCTCTTTCACCCCAGGATGGGTGAGCTGTTATCAACCACTCACTTCCATCCACCCCGTGGCCCCTTCAATCAAATGTCGTTCATCTGTGTAGTAGTAAGGACAATACCTGGGATTCAATATATGTTTTTTTCTGTGCAGGAATAGTGTAGCCATTCCTGCACGGAATATGGCCACCGAGTGATCCAGTAAACAAGCCTGAGGACATGCACAAGCCTGATAACATTATTCTGCCATGGACATGACTAGATTATGCTAATGACCTCATTTGCTGTTGAAAACCATGCAAATGAGGTCAGTTAGTGATCCAGTAAGCAGGCAGGCATCCGTGGCAGAATAGTGTAGCATGCAGAAATGTATTCGTCTACTAGCTAAATACATTTCTGCAAAAATCAAAATGGAGGCATGACAGCTCAAACTAAAGCATATATTCTAATCCTTAGGAATGCCAATGGCCAAATACATGGCCAATGGCATGGAAAAGTGTTTCAAAATTATAAAAATAAAAGTTTATTTTTTTGGCCAATCTTGGATAGATCTAGATTATGCTAATGACCTTGTTTGCTGTTGAAAACCACGCAAATGAGGTCAGTTAGTGATCCAGTAAGCAGGCAGGCATCCGTGGCAGAATAGTGTAGCATGCGGAAATGTATTCGGCTACTAGCCAAATACATTTCTGCAAAAATCAAAATGGAGGCATGACAGCTCAAACTAAAGCATGTATTCTAATCCTTAGGAATGCCAATGGCCAAATGCATGGCCATTGGCATGGAAAAGTGTTGCAAAATTATAAAAACAAAAGTTTATTTTTTTGGCCGATCTCGGATGTTTAAGCATAGGGATTGTGCCAAAAATAAAAAAATGTGAAAAGGCAATTTTAAGTGAAATCTGCATTTTGCCATTATAGTCTATGGTATACAGAATCAAAACAATAGCAGGAAACAATGGTTGCTATGGAGAAAGACTCTGGGGTAATGCTGTAACTAGGGACTAAGGCAGTGGGGTATGCTAATGAGGGAAATTTACTGAATCACAAAAAGAAGACTAGTGCCAAACTGCACCTAACCGTATAGGAGCTATAAGGCAGTGGTGTAAGCAGGAGGAGCAGCAGACATGAAAAGGGTGTGTGTCATGCTTGGTGTAAGCACATTGGAGCTACAATGCTTTCAGATGATCTTAGCTAAGCACGGCTAAGAAAGGGTGGGTGTCACAGGCTGCATTCACTTATTCCATGAAATGAAGAGTGTGTTTTGTTCAGGGGAGGGCCATTTCTCATTGTTTACCTTAGCTAAACAGGTTTGTGCAGCATGCACCGGTTATAAAACAAACAAACAAAAAACCCTTGAAATAGCAGGACTGTTTACATTTGGGCACTAGGTTTGTGCAGCGTGCCTCAGGGCTTAAAAGGGGCAGAAATGGGAAGGGAAAAAAAGGAAAAAATGGTAAATAGCAGAATTAAAGCAATCAAGTACAAATAACATAGCCAACAGGTGGAATGCACGCTAGTCAGCCAGTTATACAGGCAGCATCTGCAGCACAACAGTATAAACTATGGAAACATCTTACAGTCTTGTTTTCCCACAAACTCTGCACCATTGGTGTACACATGCAGGGGAATTTTAACAGAAAAAATGTTAGGGGCTGCCATTGCTTTGATTCATCAGTATGTGCTAGAGGTTGAGGGCAGTGAGGAGGATAATGTTGACAACTACCACAGACCGAGGAGGAGGAGGAGAAGAGTGTTCAGACCTAGGGTAACTTACCAGGGGCTACATGATCTGGAGATAGTACAGTGCTACAGGGTGGAAAGAGACATGCTTCAGAAAATCATCGAGATGTACTGACCTCAACTCAGACCCAGAGCCAACAGAGGGGAAGCTATCCCAGTGGATACCAATGTATGTGTCACCTTAAGAATACTAGCTACATGTACTTTCCAAAGACCTACTGGGGACATCATGGGGATCTCACAGGCATCTGCAAACAGGGTATTCCACCAGTTCCTGGATTCCATCCTACCACATGCTGATGAGCACATTTACTTCCCCAACACCCGTGAAGAGCGGACCAGCAATATGCGTCTCTTCCATCATATAGCAGAATATCCGGAGGTACTGGGTGCAATGGACTGCATCCACATCCACATCAAAGCACCACCCAGTGAACAGGGTAGGGTCTATATAAACCACAATGGTTTCCCCTCCATCAACTGCCAGGTCATATGCAATGCCCAGGGCATTATCATGAATGTGTGTGCTGGCAGCCCTGGAAGCTATCACTAGTCCCACATCTGGCATTTGTCACAGCTGTACCAGGTATTTCCCAGTGGGGACATCCCATATGGCCATCTGGTGGAAGATGCTGGCTTTGCACTGGAGCCTTGGATGATGACACCCATCAGAAATGCATACACACCCACTCAAGGATGCCATAAGGAGGTCCACATACAAACCAGGATCATTGTAGAGCATGTGTTTGGGATGCTCAAGTCATGGTTCTGCTGCCTTGACATATCTGGTGGAGCCTTGCAGTACTCTCCAGCCACATGTGCACACATGTTCATAGTATGTGCCATGCTACATAATATGATTCTGTGGAAACAGTTGAAGCAGAAACAGCACAGGGAAGGACCACACAGCCCTCCACCATTGCCAAGGTCCCCACAAGCACAGAGAGAGTCAGAGGTGGAGGGCCATGAGCCTGCTCTTGTAGGCAGATGGTGGCATGCCCAGTATGCCCAGGCCTTGACAAAGAGGCAACACATAGCACACACACTGACACTGTAGGGATACAGGGACTGTCACCTCTCAATGACTCGCACACACAGTAAAATGGATAACACACACATCACATTACCTGTAACTTACCATGTATAGGCAGTGTACTGTGTGCATCCAACATATGCGGCCCTCGAACACCATCCTCACAACTGCCACAGGCACAACAAAAGTCAGTCTTCTTAACAATAAATGAATGGATTAGTACATTTTGGTAGCATATCTATGGTAGTGCTGCATGCATGCAAGGGAATGGGGTGGCCTACTGCGATAGCAACAGACAACTGACAACTATGTGGGTCACCAAGAAATATCTGCACAATACTGGCTTCCCCACGGTATAATTTAAGGTGACAAATCCCACTTCAGTATATGTGGGGGCCAACTAAGGAGGGGGGGTCATAGGTCACATACATGATGTCACTGTGGGTTTCTCATAGTCACCCCTCAAACTCACACAGCAAGTCAGCCATAGAAAACCATAAAGGAAAGTCTGGCAAAGACCCACTAATGGTGACAATGATGTAATAACTCCTACAGACTTACACAGTGATATAACAGCAGGGCTTGCATTTGCAGTAAGTCCCTGAAGGGTAAGATGTCTGAAACTCAATTGTATGACATTACAATCTAACGTGTGGTCTCTAGTGATATGCCTCTATTCTCCAAGACAGGGTACAATACTGTGAAAAATGGATCCAAAATGTAAAGCCAATATCAACACAGTCTGTGCAAATGTGTATTCTTGACAGGTATGCCCCTCACACCCATATTCCCATAGACATGCATTAACATGTAAGTTTGTAGGGTAATAGCAGTAGAGCACACATTGCCAGGGCTGTCTCAATCAACATGATAACTTGCTGTATGTCCACAATATGCCCAGGTCAATGAGCTATGCATATGTATGGGGAATACTGTCAGGATGTGGCCAGCAACGTCTCATGTCCTAGTGGCCTAGGTACAGTACTATGATAGACAGGGCCATGTTCCAATAGTGGCAACTATTTTGCATGTGAGCTACACCTACAGTGGAAGTTGTACACACTGTCCAGATGTCTATATCCATTACTGCTGGGAAGCTGGACAAGTCACGTACAGGGGGTCACACATATGAACAGTACACAGGTTAGAGTAACCTACACAGTGTCTACAATACAGTACAACTGTACAGACCTTTTGCAGAATGTACACAGGTTTGCATCATATTTCTGGTGTCTTTATTCTGAAATAGTGATTGCCTGGTAAAATCATTGGCAAACCACGAATGTCTAAAGTCAGAAAATAATGATGGATTGTACTGTGTCAAACTTCATACCCTATAGAAAAATGCATGTGAATGCAAAGCCTGTTATTGTATCACCCTTCCAGGTTTAGAAGGCCAATAGTTACAATGGTCCATATATGTAGGCTTTTGTCACCCAGATACTCATGGCTTTGTCCAGATGTTTGGCTCACATACATAGAGAGGTATGGTACCTAGTAGCACAGCAGTGCATTCTGTTACTTACCATTGTCACCCCAAGGGGGCCCACTGCCTGGTAGCCTTGGAATATATGAGTGACAGAACGCATTGCCTTGCTACAGATGGCCTGCATCAGTCACACATGGCCTACAGGCCTCTGGCAAAGGCCCATGCCTCATCTATAGTGCCTTTGTAGGGAATGTCATGGGATCCATGCTACCAACATAACACAGTCAACAAAATGCAAAGGTAAGGCCATGCAGCTAAATGCTAGTAGCATACCTTCCAACCTCGTAGAGGAAGAAATCTGGACAAAGCCATACATAATGGTGGGATAAAGGCCCAACTATAGGGGACACATTTGAAATATTGCACTCATAATGTTAGAAAGTTGATAGAACAACAGAAGGGGTGCGTAGTAACATGGATGTTATGAAGGGTGTGAAATCTGAAATTCTAATGTTCTGTCATTATTCCCTGACTGCAACCCTTAGTGATTTGCAACAAATGTGCTAGAAAACTACAATGTTAAGGGAAACCAACCGGATATATGAGTCCTGAATCAGGATAACTTGTGAGAATCTGTACAGTTGACAGGTATGGCCACACCATTTCAGGTAAGAAGCATACTGCACAACCAGGAGAGCCCAAGCCAGTATATCACCAAGGTGCTGGACTTTTACACAGCTTCATCAGTCAATAGGCTGTAGCCACATCTCACAACTGGCTGGATTGTGCAAGAATGTTTATCCTTTACCTCATAATATAGGTCTGTGCATCATCCATCTTGTATTGCTTTGGTAAATAACTGTGATGATCTGATTATATCTGTCAGTAGTTAATGACACAATACAGTACAGTGTCAAACATTACATATGCCAGAAAAATGTCTGCTAAAACAAACCCTGTAATGAAAGCAAATCATACATTGATAAGAGCAATAGTTACAGTACCCCCTTATGTTTGGCCCATTATTTCTGCATATTGGCAGCCTATCTCCAGATATCTTGCACAAACAGGTTGCAAGGTATGGCTGTAGCTCACAGCACCTTGGACTTGAGTACAACTATCCCTGGAATGGATTCCCACACTTACTATAGAAGGTCATACTGAGCATGCTCCTATATTTAAAGAAAGGAAGCCCACATCTGGAACCACATCGGACTATATCTTTCTGTATTGTGCAAATGTATTTGCATACACATAGATATGTAAACTTAATTGTCTTCACACACACCCCTCAGACAGGATTATCCTCAGGCAACTATAGGTGGCACATATGTGGTATATCTGCATCTGTTGCATGTCATACACACACATATATGTGGGCAACATATTACAATATGTCAAGCATAGAGCATAGACACACATAGACATGGGGAAGAGAGGGA